>NW_006921625.1:6914329-6925695 GCF_000298275.1 Orycteropus afer afer
TAGTTGGAAATTTTGGCCTTGGAGGTATAAATAATGCTGGAGACTGCATGATAGAATTTTGCAAGATCAATGACTTACTCATTGTAAATACCTTTTTTCAACAACACAAACGGTGACTATACACGTGGACTTTGCCAGATGGAGTACACAGAAATCAGATTGACTACATCTGTGGCTAAATGCTAATCAGAAGGCTGGTGGTTCAAACCCACCAGCCACTCCTTGGGAGGAAGGTTGGGCAATCTACTTCTGGAGTGATACTGCCTTGGAAACCCAAAGGAGGGGTCACTGTGAGTAAGGTCTGACTCAGTGGCAGATAACAACAACAACAACATATCTGTGGCAAGAGGTGATGGAAAAGCTCAATATCTTCAGCCAAAACCAGGCCAGGAGCTGATTGTGGAACAGACCATCAACTGCTCATATGCAAGTTCACCTTGAAATTAAAGACAATTAAAACAAGTCCTCAAGAGGCAAAATATGACTTTGAGTATATCCCTCTTGAATTTAGAGACCATCTAAAGAATAGATTTGATGCATTGAATACCAGTGACTGAAAAACAGAGGAATTGTGGGATGGCATCAAGAACATCATCCATGAAGAAAGCAAGAGGTCATTCAAAGACGAGAAAGAAAAGACCAAAATGGATGTTAGAAGAGACTCTGAAATTTGCCCTTGAATGAAGAGTAGCTAAAGCAAATGGAAGAAATGACAAGGTGAAAGAGTTAAAGAGAAGATTTCAAAGAACAGCTCAAGAAGATGAAAGTCAGTTATTATAATGAAATGTGCAAAGACCTGGCATTAGAAAGTCAAAAGGAAAGAACACGCTTGGCATTTCTCAAGCTGGAAGGATTGAGGAAAAAATTTAAGCCTCGAGTTGCAATAGTGAAAGCTTCTATGGGCAAAATACTGAATGATGCAGAAAACATCAAACAAAGATGGAGGGAATAATACACAGTCACTACCAAAAAAAAATTGGTCAATGTTCATCCATTGCAGGAGGTGTCAGTCATATGATCAAGAACCAATGGTGTTGAAGGAAGAAGTCAAAACTGCACTGAAGGAACTGGTGAAAAACAAGGCTCCAGGAATTGATGGAATATACCCAGTGAGATGTTTCAACAAACAGATGCCACAGTGGAGGCTCTCATTCAGCTATGCCAAGAGATTTGGAAAATAACTACCTGGCCAACTTAACTGGAAGAGATCCATATTTGTACCCATTCCAAAAAAGGTGATCCCACGGAATGTGGAAATTATCGAACAATGATTAACATTGCACGCAAGTAAATTCTTACTGAAGATAATTCAAAAATGGCTACAGTAGTATATTGACAGAGAACTTCCAGAAATGCAAGCTGGATTCAGAAGAGGACATGGAACAAGGGATATAATTGCTGATGGTCAGATGGATCTTTGGTGAAAGTAAAGAATACCAGAAAGATGTTTACTTGTGTTTTATTGAGTATGCAAAAGCATTCGATTGTGTGGATCGTAACAAATTGTGGATAACATTGAGAAGAATGAGAATTCCAGAACACTGAATTGTGCTCATGAGGAACTTGTACGTAGACAAGGAGGCTGTCGTTAGAATAGAACAAGGGGACACTGCGTGGCTTAAAATCAAAAAGGGAGTGTGTCAGTGTTGTATCCTTTCACCATACTTATTCAATCTGAAAAAATAATTCTAGAAGCTGGACTATAAAGAAAAATGTGGCATCAGAATTGGAGGAAGACTGATTAACAACTTGCATTATGCAGATGACACAACTTTGCTGAAAGTGAGGATGACTTGAAGCACTTACTGATCTACAGGCTGCAGTATGGATTACATCTCAATATAAAGAAAACAAAAATCCTCACAACTGGACCTATAAGCAGCATCACAATAAATGGAGAAAAGACTGAAGTTGTCAAAGACTTCACATTGCTTAGTTCTACAATTGATGCCAATGGAAGCAGCAGTCAGGACATCGGACGACGTATAGCACTGGACAAATCGGCTGCAAAGGACCTCTTTCAAGTGCTGAAGAGCAAAGATGTGTCCTAGAGGACTAAGGTGCGCCTGATACAAGCCATGGTATTTTCATTCACCTCATATGCATGTGAGAGCTGGACAATGAATAAGGAAGACCGAAAAAGAGTTGATGCTTTTGAGTTGTGGTGCTGGCGAAGAATGCTGAAAGTACCATGGACTGCTCAAAGAACTAACAAATCCATCCTGGAAGAAATACAGCTGAAATGTTCCTTGGAAGCGAGAGTCACCTACTTTGGTCATGTTGTCAGAAGGGACCATTCCCTGGAGAAAGGATGTCATGCTTGGTAAAGTTGGAGGGTCAATGAAGAAGGGGAAGGCCCTCGATGAGATGGATTGACACAGTGGCTGCAACGATGGGCTCAGGAATAACAAAGATCGTGGGGCTGGCACAGGATCGTGCAGTGTTTCGTTCTGCTCTATATGAGGTCACTATGAGTCGGAGACGACTTGACAGCACCTAACAACGATGGCCATTCATGGGCAGGTTTCACATGGGCATATGTTTTCAGCTCACTTGGGAAGTACCTGGGAGCCTGATCCTGTGTCATTTGGTCGGTCTGCCAGTGTGGAGCTTTGCAAGAAGCTGCCAGGCCGTCTTCTGAAGTGGCCACCTGTTTGCATTCCCACCAGCAGTGAACAAGTGCCCCTTGCTCTCTATTCTGTTCCTCTTCCCTCCTGGTTCTGAGGCCCGATGCCCTGAGAGACAGTGCGACAGGCAAGCAGAGGGACTCCACTAGTAATTGTCATGGTTTGATTTTTGTCCCGTCAGTTACTTTTCTGAAGTCGAGGTACACGGATTCCCGTAGACCTTGGCGGGGCCTTCGCATGAGTTGTTACAGGGCAATTTGAATCTGTTTTTATAAAGAGTCAACAATTAGCTGTAATCCTGTTTGTAACGAAAACACTTGAATGTCCTTGGCGTCACTTAGTCCATAACGACTTGGCAGAGCCCTTGTGATGGAAAGCAGGATTACTTTTTAAAAGGGTTTGTTATATTCTGCGAATGTTTATTTGAAAGAGATTACGCTGGAGCTTTATAAACGGCTCTTGGTCCACATCCGAATGGGATATCCTCTCTGAAAGACAGCTTGCGTGCAAATCAGCTAGCAACTTAAGCCATTAACTTCCTCTGACTGACAGTTGTAAGACGGTGGTGCAGAAAACATGTGCGTGAATGTTTCCAGACATCAAATTAGATAAGCAAACTTTGAATTGGAAACCAAGCTTTTGGTTAACAAACACAATGCATGGTGTTTTATGGCTGCATCTTGGAAGCTCAGCAAGTCATTCCCAAAAGTGCAGCTCTGCCTACTTTGTGAGATTAATATTGATTACAGCAGTGAGCGCATATTAGAAAGTACTACAGTTAGGGTATTTCACAGCAAAGTGAAGGGTATTCGCTCACACATTTTATGAGGCATCTCCATATGACTTCTGGAACCTTCTACCACCTCTCTCTGTCATGCTTCATACATGCAGGTAGTCCCCAACATAGGGAGCCATTCAGTTCTGCCAACTCCTTCGTAAGCAGTTCTGATGTAAATTGAAAACTTTTTTTTTTTTTTAAGTTTTCATTTTCATTGCTGTTGCCTTTATCTTCAGTGTCTTTGTGAATCCTGTGTTTGACCGTGTAGGAGGGAGCACCTGTGAGTGCTCACATCAGCAGATAATGTGCTGCAACAGGGTGTGTCGTGCGTATCACTGAGGATGAGATGGAGCAAAACAGCAGACTGTTCACATTGTTCACACAGTGGCTCAAGATTCAGACCCGGGATCCGGGGATTGTCTGTAAACGACCCAAGATGCCCGTCCGCACCCCAGAGTGGCGTCGAGTGGCTTTGTGCCATCTCCCCGGTGCCTGGTCCACAGACAGGCTCTCACGTCATGAAATGTATACAAGTGCCTTCCGGAAAGGTGTTTAGCTAGGGTTATTTTAACTGACTTATTATCCACTTTCCCGAAACACAAAAAGCACTGAAGGGTGCTGTTTGGGTCAAGAGCAGGAACCAATAAGGAAATGGCATTTTGTCGTGGTATGAAGTGGCAGCTACATTTGTGACTGGCTTTTGAGGATAAGCACACATGTTCATCGCATCATGCCTAATGGTTTCCAAACACACGTTTTCCCATTTGAATTTCAGTATTCCCGATTATATCTGTTTTCTGTCACTGCTGGAACCAGTGACCACAGCATCAGTGACTTGAAACAACACCCTTTATACCTCCCAGGTTGGTGGGTGGAAGTCTGGTGGGCGTGGCCAGCTCCTCATCGGAAGTCACCTGCTTGAAAATCAAGATGTCCACGGGGTTGCCTGCCTTTGTAGAGGTCCATTCCCTACTCACTCGTGATGTTGGCAGAATTCAGAGCCTTGTGGTTAATGGGCCGGAGGTCCCCATTTTCTTCCTGGCTGTAAGCTGAGGGTTGCTCCCAGCTTGTGAGGCTGCCACCTTGGCTGTGGTGCCCTTCCTCCACCTTCCCAGTGACGATCCAGCTGAGTTCTTGCTGCTTGTGTCCCTCTCCCCCCAGGAGCCACTGTCCATTCCTAACCACTGCTGGAGTCACACTGGGCTGCTCACGTGAGCCAGGATAATTTCCCGTCGTCTTGGCGTTAATCACATCTGCAGATCACTTTGCTGTGTCAGGTGACATAGTCTTTGTGAGTCCCAGGGGTTAGCCCTTTACTCGGCTTACTGTATCGATGGGCAGGAAGAGTACTGCTGTCCCCCTTTTCCTGTTGAGGAACTGAGGCTCAGCAGAGGTAATGACAGGCTTGTGGTCACATAGCCCAAGTAGCAACATCATGTGGGGTTGGCTGGGCTATGGTTCTCAGGGTGTAGGGTGGCTGGGCTGTGGTCCACAGGGTATATAGGCTGGTGAGTCTGTGGTCCGCAGGGTGACTGGTCTGTGCATGGGCCCGTGTGCACATAAGGTGCTGGGCATGGGGCTGTGGGCTGCAGGATACAGGGCGGCCAGGCTGCGTGTGAGCCTCTGAGTCTGTCAGGTATGCAGCGATGGCAGAGCTGTCACGGCACTGTCCTCAAATGCACATCAGTATTCAGTGAGCTGTGATCCTGCTGCCTAGTAGCATTGGTAGTTCAGCTGGGTATGAGAGGAGCTAGATGCCATGTCTACAGCCACAGTATCTAAGATGTTTGCCACAAACTCGAGCATTTGGGATCACACCAGGCGCTGTGGGATGGAGAACTCAAGGTGAGGGGCTTACATGTGCCGAAGGTAGGGGCTGTACCTGTTCCAGGAAGAACAGAACAGAGCCGCAGAGCTGCAAAGCCTGTCATGCCATTGAGGTACAGTAAGAAGGCCCATACAAAAAATAATCCAACATTTTAACGCAGAGACAACTTAAAATAGCATCACGTCTTTCCAAAGCAGTTTTACCTACGGGTAACCTGCATCACTCTGCATATCTCGACAGGTTGTTGGCTAATGTCAGTTTTCCACCGGAATAAAACAAACAACAACAAAAAAATCAATACCTCCTGAATAAATGCTGTCATTTATGTGATGACCGACAGGCAGGTTACGCTGCTGCAGCGGCTCAGCTCCTCGCTGTGACACTACAGTCACTCCACTCTGTCCTCGTGCAGTGCACACTGTGTGTACCTCTCAGGCCATGGAACTAGAGCACTCAAAGTGGTGATCAAGATTACTGCTAAATATTCATAGCAACGAATGACTCCCTTGTGGCCCATGAATGCCAAGGCCACAGTCTGCAGCGTTTATTTAGTGCTGGAGAGGGATCCAGTTATTTGAGTTGCCTTGAATGCGATATTTTAATACCATTATTCGGCTTGAAAAAATCAGACTCCTGAGTTGCCTGTACGGACAGTTGGAGTGAATGACTTTGGCTCAGGACTTACCATGGTCTTTGAAAGTATAAACCAGGAGTCTTGGTGGAAGTGAATTTGGTTGTTGACCACATCTTTTTCTTTTTCTTTTTTTAATGGTAATTCCCTCCTTTTCTGCTAACCTGCTGCCTCCTCACTGCCACAGTGATTTCAACTTCATGATTGGGTTCACTGAAGATGTGAAACTCCAAGGAGCTGATGCGCTGTGTTGTTCCGTCCATGAGGGGAAGAAACACAGGCATCCGTGAAGAGCTGAGTCTGTTGGCTTGTGGTACTCTGCATCCACTATGGGTGAAAGAACTCAAGTTCAAGTGTGGACCCAAATTCAAGAAGTGTGGACCCAAATTCAAGAAGCGCAGACGGCGTGGCTGATTCCAGGAAGAAGAGCCTGTAGATGACTAACACTCATTTTCAAAACGTATCTCTACTTACAGGAAAGCCCTGGCCGAGGGCCTTGAGTGAGCAGGCAAGGGGTGTGTGTATGGTCTGATGTTCTGGGCCCAGTAATGCAGCTTCAGCCCCAGAAGGAAGCATGGGTTCAGTGGAAGGCCCTGTCTGCCTGGGGACTTATCTCTGGTCTGGTCTTCTAGTTGGAATTTATTAGCTGAGTCCTGGGATGGAATCAGGAGGGGAGTGTAAATAGAACTGCAAGAGCTGTTTCATGAAAGGGCCTGTGAGAAGCTGTGACATCAGCCGAGGTTCTGCATCTTGGGTGGAGTATGACTACACAGAGATATGTGTACATAACACACATACGTGCATGTGCATACACGTGTACAGTAAGTATGAATACCAATAAGTGTGAATGCATGGATTGTGTAGCTTAAGGGACAGCATAATAAGAGATGGAGTACATTGTCATCTGAAAGTAACAAAGACAAATCCTCTTCCTTGTGACGTCAGAAAAACCAGGGAGCTTATGTCGTCTTGTTCATTGTAACATTGTAACATCCTCTTGTTCGTTGTCACCTCTGTAGAACATACATTACCTCTAAGGTCAAGTGATTCTGGCCAGGCAACCTCTTTCTTTCCTCCTGGTCATTATCCCATAGGAAGTGGTCCTGTTCTCTCTGCAATGCCTATTGCACAAACCCTTGTGCACAGAAGGGATCTGGGACACCCTTTTGGATAGCACCTGATGACTCTTATCAGCTCAGTCATGTAAGAGGTGCCCTCACTTCCACGTTCGTATTCTCCCTCTTGGCCATTAGCCACTCTTGACTGTCTGTCCCTCACCCTGGATCACTACCCCCTGGCCCTAATCAATTTCTCCAACCTGCCACTATCTACCAGACACTGCAGGACAAAGATAGGCATATAAGGGTGTATGAGAAATAGACCTATAATGAAGAGGAGGGAAGTTAGTTAGGAAGCACACTATTGTCCAAGGAAGACAAATGTGAACTAATAAAAAGAACTCTACACCTAGGCAAATTATGGTGACATTGCCGAACACTCAAGAAAAAGGGATCCCACACAAAGCCAGGGAGAGAAGACATATCACCTGTGTGAGAAGCCTAAGAGTTGGCAACAATGGAAATGGAGGCTTGGAAACAGTAGAGCAGTCCCAGTGTGCTGAGACATGAAGACAAGACTTGTCTTAGAAAATACCAAGTCTTGGAGCTGTTTGCTTTTTCTGGATCAAAATTACATCATTATATTCATAGAAGATAACTGTTCAGAATATACCTTATGTTCAAAAAGAAAATATCAAGGCCCATAATGAAGCTGTAGTTACTAATATGGTAGGAGTCCTGGTGGTGCACTGGTTAAGTACGTAACCAAAAGGTGGACAGTTCGAACACACCAGCTGCTCACTGAGAGAAAGACGTGGTAGTCTGCTTCCATAAAGATTGATGCCTTGGAAACCCTGTGGAGCAGTTCACCTCTATCCTTCAAAGTTGCTGTGACTCAGAATTAACTCCACAGCAGCAGACTTGGTGGTTCCGTAAAGTCACACAGTGTGGTGCTGTTGGAGGGACAGACAGACGTGTGAGCACAGAAGCAGATTCCCTGTGCTGCTGCCAATAGGTGGGCAATGAGGGACATTTGTATAAGTGGTGCTGGAACAGTAAATGCATTTTTAAAAGTTAAATTGACCTCCTGCTTTATACTAGACACAAAAATCAAGTCTGAATAGAATGAAGACTTAAAAGTAAAAGGCAAAATTATCAAACATTTATTTGGAAAACAATATAGAGCATGCTGGACTTTGCAGTAGCAGAGAATTTCTCTGATCAGGCATAAAAGTCTTAAACCACAGAGGGCTTTGTTGTTATTAATACTTTGTTTTCATCAAAACACATGCTAAGGAAGGACAAGCCACCAGCTGGTAGAAGGTATATGATGCATGTAACTGGCAAAGGAATAATATCCAGAATACAGAAGGATCTAGCAATGAATCCACTAGACAGTGTCCCGTTCTGTTGTACGTAGGATAGCTATGAATTGGAGCCAACTCAGTGGCACCTAACGGCAATCAATCCACATGTGTATCCATTCCAAAGAAAGGTGATCCAACAGACTGTGGAAATAACAATATCGTTAATATCATATGCAAGTAAAGTTTTGCTGAAAATAATTCAAAAATGGTTGTAGCCGTATATCAACAGGAAACTTCCAGAAATGTAAACTGGATTCAGAAAAGGCTGTGGAACAAGGGACAGCATTGCTGATGTCAGGTGGCTCTTAGCTGAAAGCAGAGAGCACCAGTAAGATGTTTACCTGTGCCTTACGGACTATGCAAAGGCATTCAGTTGTGTGGATCATAACATTATGGATGGCAGTGTGGAGAATGGAAATTCCAGAACACTTCCTTGTGCTCATGAGGACCCAGGAGGCTGTCGTTGGAACAAAATAAGGGGATACTGTATTATTTAAAGTCACGAAG
Organism: Orycteropus afer afer; assembly: GCF_000298275.1. Classification (NCBI taxonomy): domain Eukaryota; kingdom Metazoa; phylum Chordata; class Mammalia; order Tubulidentata; family Orycteropodidae; genus Orycteropus; species Orycteropus afer. The sequence continues at coordinate 6,923,126 of NW_006921625.1, forward strand.
GGTGTGCATCAGAGTAGTAGCCTTTCACCATACTGATTCAATCTGTATGCTGAGCAAAATAATCGAAGATGTTGGACTAAGTGAAGAAGAACGCGCCATCGGAATCAGAGGAAGACTCATTAACAACTTTGTGATGTGCACATGACAGAACTTTACTTGCTGAAAGTGAAGATGACTTGAAGCACTTATTGATGAAGATCAAAGACTGCAGTCTTCAGTATGGATTACACCTCTCAACATAAGGAAAACAAAAATTCTCACAACTGGACCGGTAAGCAACATCACGATAAATGGAGGAAAAATTTGATATTGTCAAAAATTTTGTTTTCCTTGGCTCCACAATCAACACTCATGGAAGCAGCAGGTAAGAAACCAGACATCCTATTGCACTAGGCAAATTTGCTATAAAAGCCCTCTTGAAAGTGTCGAAGAGCAAAGACATCACTTTGAAGATGAAGGTACACCTAACTCAAACTGTGGTATTTTCATCTGCCTCATATGCATGTGAAAGCTGGACAATGAATAAGGAAGACAGAACTGATGGTTTGAATTAGGGTGTTGGCACAGAAATTGAAACTACCATTGCTTTCCAGAAGAGCAAACAAGTGTATGCTGGAAGAGGTGCACCTGGAATGCTCCTTAGAAGTGAGAATGTCCAGACTTCGTGTCACCTACTTTGGTCATGTGCTCAGGAGGGACTGGTTCCTGGAGAAAGCTATCATGGAGTGGGAAGATCCTCAATGAGATGGATTGACACAGTGGCTGCGACAATGGGCTCAAGCAAATAGGGACTGTGGGGATGGTGCAGGACAGGGAGTGCTTGGTTGTGTTGTGCATTGGGTTGCTATGAGTCCTAATAGACTTGACAGCAGCTGAGGCGGCCACAACAGGCAAGGAGGAGAAGGAGAGAAGTGTGCAAAACCGTGAACAAGTATTTCACGGAAGAAGAAAATCAGATGTCCTGTGAGCGTAAGATGCTCAGGCTTATTCCTCACAAGAGAACTTCATAGGAAGGTGACACTAGGAATACAGTGGATACTCTGGGATGTTCACAGGTTCTGTTGGTAGCTTTTTGGGTTTTTTTCTCTTTTTTTTGCCAGCCTTGGTGAGGATGTGGAGTGATGGGAACCTTTGTTCACTAATGGGAGGTGTAGACCACTTGTTAGGATCCCTCTTGAGGTCTCTGGTTCAGTTACCTGGCACTGCTAGATGACCATGCTGGGTGCTAGGGGACGGCACTCTCTCACTCGCACTGGGGAGAGTCCTTGTCATCTTCCCAGCTTCTCTTCGGAGGTGATTGGGTGACCAGTGGCCTGGGTCTCCCCACCCCATTGCTAGTTTACATCACAATGGAGGTGGATTGAAGACACAGCCTTGGCTAATCGTGCCGCATTAACATAACAAAGACAACCCAGACCCAAAGGAGATGATAACCACAGGTGTGGGCATTAGGATTTACAGCACATAATTTTGAGGGCTGCGGTTGAGTCCATAACAGTCCCATGAGAAAACCCCACCACCCAGAGATCCCATCCCAGGTGTATCCCCAGGAAGGTGGCTCCTGTGCAGTAGGGAGTGTGCACACCAGCAGGCTTGCCCGTTAGAGCCAAAGGAGGGGGTTCAGAAAAAGCACGTGTCCATCTGTAGGAGAGAGGATGTGTTTGCTCATATGACAGAACATTGCGCAGGCGTGGGTGAGTCTGACAAACGTAAGGGTAGAGGAAGCAGTCTTGGAAGAACACACACAGTATGCAGCCTTTATAGGAGGTCTAACTAAACGGTGTCTTGTTCAGGAAACCTGCATGCACTGCAAAGGGAAGTGAGATAACCATTCATAGGAAATTCGGGATGACGGTTTCTCTGGTGGGGAGTAGAGGAGCATGTGTTGAGTTTGAGTACAAGGGCTCCATGGGCTCTAGTTCTATTCCGATCTATAAGCTCAGGGCCAGCTACCCCGGTGATGATTTTATTGTTGTCTTAAACTGGTCTCGATATGTTTTATATACTCTTCTGGAGGTATGTTTCCCAATCTAAAGAAGCAGGCATCTAATTACTGCCGAAACGTTTCCAACCCATTGATGGGCATGTAATTGATTGATTTAGCAAATGCAGTTCTTTAAGGATTCGATTAGTGGCCCTGGTGGCGCAGTGATTAAAGCATTTGGCTGCTAACCTAAAGGTCAGTGGTTCAAACCCACCAGCCTGCTCCACAGGAGAAAAATGAGGCGTCTGCTTCTGTGAAGATTGACAGCCGTGGAAATCCTATGGGGACAGTTCTGCTCTGTTCTATAGGGTCACTGTGAGTTGGAACTGACTCAATGGCTGTAGTTTAAGCATGCAATAAAAGAAGGCACAGTTCCATTAGAGTAATCGATAGATTGTGTTTTAGAGAGGAGTGCTGTATTTAACCAGCACTAATTCATTATCTCCAAAGTACAGCAATCAAAAGAAAATGGAAAGAGTACGTGCTTTGAAACTAAGAAATCTACTGCAGTTAGTGGTTTTGAATGACAATCACTGTGTTCTTTGTCTTCACTGCCTTCTCTGTTCCATTCATATCTCAGGTTGCT
>NW_006921625.1:6926040-6931550 GCF_000298275.1 Orycteropus afer afer
ATAAGGGCTCCTGTAGGTACTTTAAGGAGCTCTGGAGGGATGGTGCCTACAGCATTTGACTGCTAACCAGAAGGTTGGCAGTTCAAACCCACTGGCTGCTCTGCAGAAGGAAGACGGGCCATCTACTTCCACAAAGATTTACCATCTTAGAAACCCAATGGGGTCGCTATGAGTTGGAATTGACTAAATGGCAGTGAGTTTGGTTTTTGATAGATACATACTTCTGCTTTTTGGCAAACTTGACATATTTTTGTTGTAAAATTTCATTGTAAGCATAATTAATACTTTTGTTTTGTCTAAGATGTAATTAATAAGAACAAATTGTGATCCCTAGAGAGAACGTTACGTAACATCATTAAATCCAAGTTTTAGAAAGTGTAAGTAAATTTAGACAAAAGTCTGTTACAGACTCAGAAACAGGCAGTGCTTGGAAACATGTTTATGCATCATATTAAAATTAAAACAAGTGTTTAATGTTACATAGTTTAGGAATACAAATATGAATTTTAAAAGCTCAGTAAACACTCAGAAATCTACATAATTCTTATACACAGTGTCAAAATACATGAGTGAAGAAGTATGGTTTTCACAAGATTACAAGAAGTTTCTATGTCATTTGCTGGAATGAATCCATAAAAAACTAGACTGGTTTAAACCTCAAAATACATGCAACCATTTCATGTGCATAGAAATCACCAGCTTCACCTTCATCCTTGAGTTGAAGCTTATCTTCATGGATATCGCCTATCAATTAAAATCAAGAAGACCCTAAGTCAGAATCAACCCGATGGCAGTGAGTTTGGTTTTGGGTTTTTTTTTAACAGAAGTTAGAGCTTTACCTTTGACATGGGGAGTAGTATGGCGGCTGTTGGTTGCCTTCGAGTCGTGTCCACACCTGTTCATTGGGTAAGCTTGGGAGTAATCGCCAGGCCTTGCTTCTGAGAAGCCCCTGGGTGGACTCAAACCACCAACTTTTGGTCAGAAGCTGAATGCACTAACTGGGTGCACTAACCCCCCAGGCATTCCTAGAGACTCTGTAAGCTGTAAGGAAGAGTTGACATCTTACCAGTGCAGTGGGAAACCAGTGTAGGTCATTATAAGTAGGGTGAATTGGTCCAATTACTTTCCTAAAGATGCCATCCTGGCTGCCCCTGGAGAACGGATGGAGGGGAGGGCAAAGGGAGATGTTAGGGAACCTGGATTAGACTGGCATTGCGGTAATTCAGGGGAGATGCAACTGTGGTTTCAACCATGACGGATGGAGGAGGGTGTGAGACCTGGACAGCAGCAGGTGTGTTTTGGAGGATGAATCACCAGGACTTTTGAATGGATTACATGCAGGGGGTGATGGAGAAAGAGGAGTTGTGGGTAGCTTTAAATTTCTGGCAGGAACAGATGGGGAACAAAGGTGCTCTCTATAGAGATAGTGAGGAACAAGTTGATGCAGGGGTGGAGTAGAAAAAGTCCCGGGGATATGTGGGTGAAGAAATGGGGTACAGCAGTCAGGAATGCAGAACTTGTCAGTGCTGTCTTAGAGGGATGATGTGTTTTCCAGACTCTGGGTCTGGTCTCCTGTACTTGGGGTCTCAGAACATTCCCAAGAAGGAAATGAATTTTCTGTAATCTGAGCCCAACAGCCACTCGGAGGGAGAAAGATAAGGCAGTCTGCTTCCATAAGGATTTATGGCCTTGGAGATCCTATGGGGGCAGTTCACCTCTGTCCTCTAGGGTCACTATGAGTCAGAATTGACTCGCCAGCAGTGTGTTTACTATGAGCATGCTCAGATAATTGGTAAGCTACACTGTCTTTCAGTCTTTCACTGACGGTCTCTTGTTTATCTTTCAGAATCATCCTGAACTGTTGAATGTCCGCATACGACTGGAAAACAAAGAACTGCTCATAAATCTGGAAAGAAATGAGTAAGTGACGTGAATTTTTATTTACTGTGTGCTAGGACAGTTAGGAGCTCTGGTAGCATAGTGCCTAAGGCACTTGACTGTTAACCAGAAGGCTGGAGGTTCAAACCCACCAGCCACTCCTTGGAAGGAAGGTTGGGCAATCTACTTCTGTAGTGATACTGCCTTGGAAACCCAAGGAGGGGTTGCTATGAGTAGGGTCCAACTCCATGGCACATAACAACAACAAACAACTACTCTCGGAAGGAAGGTTGGGCAATCCTACTTCCATAGTGATACTGCCTCGGAAACCCAAGGAGGGGTCGCTATGAGTCAAGGCCGACTTGATGGCAAATAACAACAACAACAACAACAACAAGGACAGTTAGGACTCGATGATCCTAACACAGCTGTGTACTTTAAGTTGGCATTTAGAGAAACGGGCTGAGCACTTGCGTTCAGGATTCAGATTAGGATTTGAAACTGGAATTAACTTCAGAAAGTTATCCAATGGCAAAACAAAGAATCTTACCACTTCAAGAAAGGACTGTACAACTCAGGTTTTGTTCATAGTTCTGAAGTTTCTTCTTTTTTCCCAAAGCCTGATTTTTCAAGGATAGAATTTAAGTGTCTCCTGTGCTGTTCAAATACCCAAACCAGATCCACTACCCTCCAGTCAATTCTGACTCACAGCGCCCCTAGAGGACAGAGTAGAACTGCCCCATAGAATTTCCAAGGCTATGATCTTTACACAAAAGCAAAGCTCAAACCAAAGTCACTGCCATGGAGTCGATTCTGACTCACAGTGTCCCTGGAGGACACAGGACAAGAGCCCCATAGGGTTCCCAAGGCTGTCAGTCTTTACAGAAGCAGACTGCCTGATGTTTATCCCATGGAGCAGCTGGTAGGTTCAAACTACCGACCTTTCAGTTAGCAGCTGAGTGCTTTAACCGCTATGCCACCAGAGCTCCCTGTTCAAATGACAGCGTTCCATTATTGACTTGTGGCAATTCCTGGGTTATATAAGGAGAAACAGCTTCAAATGGATAGAAGCCTTTTTTTCTCTGAGAAATACTAATAGTTTCTTTTGGCTTTCAAAGCAAAAGTCTCCTCATGGGTATAAACTATTTATTTTGTCTCTTTGTTTAAAAATGGGGCTTTTTTGTCTCTTGCCAAATAATACAAATTTCCAGAAAATGGTATTATATTTTCTTTTCTGGAACAACACATGGATATTATTACGTGTTTTCTGTATCTTCCCAGTAGAAAACTGTGCCCTGCTTCAAAGCCTATGTGAAAACAACCCATGTCCTTGTTGTCCTTCACACTGTGTGACTGCCCCGTGGACTCCTCAGAGCTGAGGGACCCGGAATGTTCTGTGTGATCTGTACCAGGAAAGAGTCATGTTGTCCTGCTCAGTAACCTGCATGTCCGGGGATGAATCAAGTCCCTGTGTCCTGCTTGGCTTCAAATGGGAGTTTCCTTCTTTCAGAAGTACTGCTTCCTGTTCCCTTCCCACCGCTGAAATGCTGATATTGGCTGAAATGTGAGTGTAGCGCGAGCCAGACTCTCTGGAATGAGTTCCACCCAGGGACGTGACTTCATAGACCTGACTCAGCGTCTCCACGCAGACCAGTCCTATCGTTTCTTTATCCCGGTGCTTGATTTAGGACAGGAAGCAGCTCTGACTAATTCAGACCATTGGCCAGTGCTAACAGGCAGCATGGTAATTAATAGCACAGCCCACCTTGATTTAAAAATGACCAGAGCACATACAGTTAGGCGTCACTTAATGGCCCTTTGGACAACATACATCTGTATATGCTGTGGTCCCCTAAGGTGGTGGGTTTTGCTTATTCTTAAAAGGGGAAGCTGCTCTCCTTTTGTTGATTCCTTCCCCTTTACGGTTTTAAAGACCCCAAACCCAGACTCTTGAAGCACCAGACCATGGGTGGGGCACAGGCAGGTGAGGCAGAGGCCATGGCCGGGGGCCTGAGCTCTCAGGTTTGTTAATGGTGGGGGTGAGGGTGGACAGGAAGTGCTGGTGGCTCCTGCTGCCTGGGTGGGTAGGGCTGGGCACTTGCTCCCTGCTCGCTCTCTCCCTCCCTCCCTCTCCCTCACTCCTCCTGCTGCCCTCTGACTGGTACCCATTCCTCCAGCCTTTTCCAGTAGCAGCAACAGCAGCAACGGATGACAAGTGAAAGTGGGTTCCCATAAGGTTTTAATATGGTGTTGGCATAACGTCCAAATCACATAACACCCCATTTCACAGAAGGTACAGTGTGTGCTAAGCTTCCCATACCTGTATATAAAATAGCATGCCTCTAGGTGTTTCTTAGTCTCACCTTTATGCAGGTCAAAAGCCTTTGTCAACAACAAATAACTTGTTCTGTTTTCATTGTGACTTGATCTTAAAATGGCAGTTAGACATAAGCATTGGAAGTGAGGAATGTGAACAGAAAGCTGTGTATTGCTTTTGGTCTGTCTCTCTCAGCAAAGCACGTACTGCAGTGTGCTTTTTGCCCACGTAACAGTCTTTTGTGGCCTCCTGGTTCTTGTACATTGCTGTTGGTCTGTGGCCTTGAGGATATCTCAGGGATGCATCTAGGTGTTCCCTGAAAAGATCAAAAGGAAAGACTACTGCTGGTGGGTGTGTATTTTCTGTTTGGGGGGTTTCTGATTTAGGAAATCCAGTAGCTGGATTTGTAAGGTTTCTGGAGCTCTGGAGGTATAGTGCCTAAGGCATTTGACTGCTAACCCAAAGGCTGGCAGTTCAAACCTACCAGCCACTCCTTGGAAGGAAACCTGTGAAATCTTCTTCCATAGAGAGATACCTCCTCAGAAACCCAAGGGAGGGGTCGCTATGAGTCGAATCAACTCAATGGCAGTGAATTTTTTGGTCTTTTTTGGTTTATTGGAATTGCTGCTGCTGTTCTGTTGTTGGAGGGACAGTGGCATGAGTAAGGCTGGCCCTGAACGTAGTAGCTGGTATTACGAGTGTATGTGGAAGAACGGAAATGAACTTAGTATATCCTAGAGTTAATTGTTTTTATTACAGAAGTAATGTGTGTCTAATGTACAAAATCAAACTCTGGGAAGAATAAATAATAAAGAATGGGGAAAAAAGTACTCTTACTACCAAAGACAACTGTGGTTGGTATTTTGGTGAATTTTTAGACAGGTTTATCCCTTGTCAATAAAGCTTTGCTCCTTTTGACTTCCTGGTTTATGTTACAGTCCATGCACAGCCTTCTATCCCACTTTCTCATGTAACTTCCTATTGGATGCACTTTCCACAGAGAAATGCATTTCTTAGGGCCCGTCGGTAAAGTGGCTTCATAGCCTGTTGGTAGGTCCTGGTGAACAACATTTCACCTCCCCTTACTGCAGATGGTGTCATGCATGTGGACTCCAAGGTGGTGGCCGCTTTGACTGAAATGGCATCTTCAAAGACACCTTCGTTGGCTCTCACTTTCAGTTCTGGACTTTCCCAAGATGATTTCAAATTTAGCAGAGTTGAAAACAAACCACCTCTTCTCAATTTATTTCTCCCTTCCCAACTTGGCTGCTGGCCCACATTTAAGAAACTATACGTTGTTGTTGTTGTTGTTGTT
>NW_006921625.1:6932980-6933933 GCF_000298275.1 Orycteropus afer afer
ATCCTTTGTCTAGAAGGGGAGAACACTTGTAAAAACTTGATAATGATTTGAAAAAGCATGTGTTGAATTATGTATTCATCATGAAAGATAATGGTGGATTTTAGGAAGCATTTCACCTTTCAAAGGGCAGAAAGTTTCTACTGTAGAACGTTGGGCCTTTAAGTATCCAGAAACACGTTTTAAGCTGAAACTGGCCCAGCAATCAGAACCAAGTTGAAGTGGCTCCCTTCCCGGGACGGTGCGGGCCTTGAGCTAAAGCTAAGGCCAGAAGAGGGCCACCTGGCGAGCCCCGCAGAAGCCCGACCTCCTGCAGCAGGGCTGAGGGTTCGTCCGACAGCCGTGGTAGTGAGTCTGCTTCACTTGCCTTCTAATGTCTGTAATGTGCACAGGGATCGCACGCTGTTCACTTATGAGCCATTTGTACAGCCGTAATTGAATGTTTAAAGAAACACAAAGCTTCCCCTGAGTAGCATTTGTCACAGTGTTGCTGTCTTGCTGTGGGCTGCAGGGAGCCGGTTTATAACTTCCATAACTCTCTACCTGATCTCCGCGGACTCGCGGGCCGTTTCTCATACAGGTGCTCTGCCCAAGTGCGTCTTCGATCAAAATGCTTTATCGCACAGGCTGACCAGGTCAGACACCTGCTTTTCCAGTCTAGGAGAATTAAAAGTGATGGCAGTAGATCACACTCACTACATCGCAGACCCACCGAGCATCTGTTTTCAAGCCCTGTTCCCATCTCTGATTGAAGGTGCTTGTCGTGGAAGCCCATGGTCACTGAATTTATATTCAGGGTGTCGGTGAGCTGGAAGGATGCAGGCATTGGCTTTTTTTCTACCTGGAATAACTCTTGGCATCTCGTAGGGACCGCTTCAGTATTCACTCTCAGATAATAGAAGAAAGGGCTTGTCTAAGTTGTCCATTGTAGGCATGAACATTTGGGAAGGCATGTA
>NW_006921625.1:6934623-6935918 GCF_000298275.1 Orycteropus afer afer
CTACCACCTGAGATGTCCTTCCGGTCAGGGGCAGGGGCTTAACCCCCTCCTGCCGCTCCTTCCTCATGGCCTGACTTGGAGCAGGCACTCGATACATTTATTGAACGTGAGTATACAGTGGAAGGTGGACAACCTGGAGCAAGCCAGAAATGACCAAGCAGGAAGGTTAATGATTTGCTTGGGGGATGAGAGAAACAATTCCTTTCCTTCTGGAAAGGACACAGAATTGAGAGTCAAAAGACTAGATTGTGAAACCCAGCTTTGCTTCCAACAGCAAACTGCTTAAACTCTTCTCGTTTCCTGCTGTAAAATGAAACAACACCTGCGTAGAACCGGTGCTAGAAGCTTAGAGCTCCAGTGGTGGCGGATGGGCAGGGCTGAATGACTCATCCCTTCCTGTGGGTCCAGCACTGTTGTTCATTGCTCCTAGCATACTCCTGGCTTCACTACAGCTGTGTTCCGTTTCAGACTTCCAAAGGGAGTGAGGATCAGGCTGTACCTTACCTTTGCCTGTAAGTCTTGATGATGGCCAAGCATCATCCATTGTGACAAGACTCGGAGAGAGGCAGTTGTGTCCAAACGCTGGTTTCCTGTTGCTGTAACGGTCTTGATTTTACCATCTTGACGTCCCCAGTAATGAGGACTGTGTCACAGATTTCAGTTTGCCTCTTGCAGCAGCAGCCCAAGCTACCTGTTAGAACCACCAGCTCTCATTGTCTAATGGTTCTAATTAGAGACTAAAGAAATGAGGGTGCAGCCAGAGAGAGAGAAGCCAGTGTTAGAGTCCTTGTGTCTTTGTTTCCTCACACTGCTGTAACAAATTATCACTAGTTGGGAACTTAAAACAACAGAAATGCACTTTCCCGTGGTTCTAGAGCCTGGAAGTCTGAAATTAAGGTGTCAGTTGGTCCATGCTCTCTGAAGGCTCTAGTCAGTGTCTGTCTCTTGGCTTCTGGTATTGCCAGCAGTCCTTGCCATCACTCTAGTCTCTGTCTCTGTCATCACAGGATGGTGTCTCTGTGTGTCAGTGTCTCTGTGTTTCAGTGTCTCTTCTCATTTTCTTATAAATATTGTGAGGAAAATGACCACAACTTGATGACATCTGCAAAGACACTATTTCCAAACAAGGTCATATTCACAGGTATTGGGGGTTAAGACTTTTGAAGTATCTTCCGGCGTGGGTGTGGGGAGGAAGGGTAGGCACAATTCAACCCATGTTGTTGTTAGGTGCTGTCGAGTCAACTCTGACGTGCAGCGACCCTTTGTACAACCGAATAAAACGCTGCCCTGTCCAG
>NW_006921625.1:6936893-6942502 GCF_000298275.1 Orycteropus afer afer
AGTGACCCCTCCTTGGGTTTCCGAGGCAGTATCACTATGGAAGTAGGATTGCCCAACCTTCCTTCCGAGGAGTGGCTGGTGGGTTTGAACCGCCATGGACAGGCTTTAATGACAGAAGTTGAAATGTATGGGGTAATGGGAAGGATGTTACCAAGGGTGATTCTTCTACATGAAATGCTAGAACGTGATGACTTTGATTAGGATAGAGACTCCTGGAAAAGGACCAAATGTTTGCCCTCTGAGCAGGGGGCAGGGAACAGAGATGTGTGTCAGAGCAGCCATGCTCCTGAAAGTGATGGAGAAGAATAGACATTTGGGCCTAATAGAACCCAGTCTGGAAGTGACCTGAAGATGGTTGTCATATGGGCCTGGGTGTGGCATTTCTTTGGAGTCCATGGATGTTTGCAGCTGACTTGAGTAGAACCAGGTCAGCTGGGGAACATGAGCCCGGAGACTAGCAAGTGTGGCAGGGCATTGGCTGTGATCCTGAGGGTATCTGGACCGCAGTGACAGCTCAAGACCATGCCAGTGTGCCATGTCATTCCTAGGCCGGGAGTGGGCAGGCCTCTGGCATCCAGGCTGAGCCCCAGACCCCAGCCATGTGTGTCCTGGACTCTGTCTCCAGGCAGCAGATGCCCACCCAGCCAGCAGCTCATTCATAAGCCCTTGCCCTCCTTGCAGTCCTGGGTGTTGATGCTGGACCACCACCATTGGAAACACCTGGGAAGTCTTCACACGGTCAGTTCTCCGGCCCATCTCTTTCTCTCTGAATCAGCATCCCTAGCCATAGGGCCCGGGGATCTGTATTTTTAACACACTCCCGAGGAGTTACATCTACACTCAGTTGGAGAACCACCAGCCATATGTAGCAATTTAGATTTAAACAAATTTAAATAAAAGTAAAGCTTCAGGTCCTCTGTCACACTAGCCACGTTGCAAGTGTTTGATAGCCACATGTGGCCTTTGAATATATCCATCATAACTTTGTTGTTCTGTTGGGTAGCAGTGGGACTGGCTGGGAGACGCCAGCCCATGTATGGGGCTTCTTGTTTGGGGCTCCTATCGAAGCATATGCATTGTCCTTGGGAACGTTGCTTCCTGCTCCTCTTAGGTTTGCCTGCCATCTGCAGTGCACCCTGCCTCAGAGAACCAGATGGGTCCAGATCACCTCTGCACTTTGGGGAGTTGACAGCACAGTAGAGAATCCTCTAAGAGGTTTCTGGGCTCACGGAATGGACATGAATTACTGGACCCAAGATCTTCTAACTGGACGAAATGCCTTCAGATTTAAGTCAAGATCTCTCAGCCTTAACATTTAAGATTTTTCTAATTGGACTCCATTTTACTTCCTGAATAAGAACTGAATTCCCTTGAGCTTCTCCCCTCCCTCCAGTCTTTGAAGTTGTACAGACATCAGGAAAGGTCAGAATGCCATTTTCAGAGCCTCTGTTCCCTAATCTGATGTAACTTTCAAGTGCCTGAACTGGTTAAGGTCAACCTTTCTGAAACAGTGCCCCTCTGGGTTCCCGTCGAGAGTGTGGCACCCTTGAGTGGATGTGGTTAAGAGTTAGAAGGATTTGAAAAGGGCATCTCAAAGAGAAGTGGATTTTCAGCTTTAATTAGATCACTCACAACGCAACCTTTCAATTCTTGCATTTACTGTGTTTGCAATTTTCAAATGAAAATCCTCTTGTGGCCTTGGTGCTCCTCTCTGGAACACTGCTTTGCAGCTGGGCATCCCAGCTGGTGCCTTGGACAAGGTTGATTCAGCTTTGGTGGCTGGCCTTGCGATGTGTCCTTCCCTGTGGTGTGGGGGGAGTACTTACCCAAGGTCACCAGGTGTGGGAGCATACCTTTAGTATTCTCCCCTTGGCTTTTTCTTATTGTCACATCTTCAACAGAGAGGTCGTGAAGCTGCCTTTTGTGTGACAGCTAAGACTTTTCACTGGGCACTGAAGATAGTAAGACTGACTCTTCAGGGACCATGAAACTTTAAAACCACCTTACTAGCTTCATAAACACAGATTTTGATAAATTCTTGTAGAATACTGCCATCAAGCCCACTGTTGGGTTGATGTTGACTCATAGCAGCCCTACAGGACAGAGTAGAACTGTCCTATGGGGTTTCCAAGGCTGTGATCTTTACAGAGACAGACTGTCACATCTCTCTTCTGTAGAGTAGCTGGTGGGTTTCACGCCCCAACCTTTGGGTAGCAGCCAAGGGCTTAACCACTGTGCCACCAGGCCTCCTTCCTGTGTATGTACTGCCACAGGACACCAAAAATCTTAGTAGGTGCCCCCACCAAGAAATATTTGCTTCAAATTTGCAGTCTTACATGGCATGGGAGTTCCTGTCTGAACATGTGATTGGAAGAACCTGTAGTTGGTACTTACAGCGCTGTTTTCTTGATACTTGTTTATATTTATGTCAATTTTCTGTGCTTTTTTTTAGAGGTGATTAAAAAAAAGGGGGGCCATAATAGACTCTTATTTGCCAAGAGCTCATTAGTTGCATGCCAACACCTTACCGTGTCCTTTTATTTCTTGTCATATGTCACGTCTTGCTTACAAAGCTGGAGTCCTGATACGGTTATTATTATCAGGGAAAGGCCCCCTCTCTGCCCTCCTTCACAAACTCCTAGGGTGAAAAATCATCCAGAGGGCTTAATCTGAATTTTTTCTTATTCTATGAAATCATTCAATCATTATGCTTATGAGTACGTTGAAGCTTTCTAATATAATTTGCAAAAGCCTGTTGAACTCTTCCTGAGGTTCTGAATGAAGTTCTGGCTCTGAAGCCCCTCCCCTCTTTTTCTAGGGCTGCTTCCATGTCCTCACTCACGTAAGAGGACATGACTGACAAGGTGTGAGGCCTGGCATTGGGTGTCACCGTGCTTCTTACCAAGTTATGTTAGCCTCTCCATTCAGGGGAGCATATGCCTCCCTGTAGCAGTGGGACTGGCTGGGAGACGCCAGCCCATGTATGGGGCTTCTTGTTTGGGGCTCCTATCGAAGCATATGCATTGTCCTTGGGAACGTTGCTTCCTGCTCCTCTTAGGTTTGCCTGCCATCTGCAGTGCACCCTGCCTCAGAGAACCAGATGGGTCCAGATCACCTCTGCGCTTTGGGGAGTTGACAGCACAGTAGAGAATCTTCTAAGAGGTTTCTGGGCTCACGGAATGGACATGAATTACTGGACCCAAGATCTTCTAACTGGACGAAATGCCTTCAGATTTAAGTCAAGATCTCTCAGCCTTAACATTTAAGATTTTTCTAATTGGACTCCATTTTACTTCCTGAATAAGAACTGAATTCCCTTGAGCTTCTCCCCTCCCTCCAGTCTTTGAAGTTGTACAGACATCAGGAAAGGTCAGAATGCCATTTTCAGAGCCTCTGTTCCCTAATCTGATGTAACTTTCAAGTGCCTGAACTGGTTAAGGTCAACCTTTCTGAAACAGTGCCCCTCTGGGTTCCCGTCGAGAGTGTGGCACCCTTGAGTGGATGTGGTTAAGAGTTAGAAGGATTTGAAAAGGGCATCTCAAAGAGAAGTGGATTTTCAGCTTTAATTAGATCACTCACAACGCAACCTTTCAATTCTTGCATTTACTGTGTTTGCAATTTTCAAATGAAAATCCTCTTGTGGCCTTGGTGCTCCTCTCTGGAACACTGCTTTGCAGCTGGGCATCCCAGCTGGTGCCTTGGACAAGGTTGATTCAGCTTTGGTGGCTGGCCTTGCGATGTGTCCTTCCCTGTGGTGTGGGGGGAGTACTTACCCAAGGTCACCAGGTGTGGGAGCATACCTTTAGTATTCTCCCCTTGGCTTTTTCTTATTGTCACATCTTCAACAGAGAGGTCGTGAAGCTGCCTTTTGTGTGACAGCTAAGACTTTTCACTGGGCACTGAAGATAGTAAGACTGACTCTTCAGGGACCATGAAACTTTAAAACCACCTTACTAGCTTCATAAACACAGATTTTGATAAATTCTTGTAGAATACTGCCATCAAGCCCACTGTTGGGTTGATGTTGACTCATAGCAGCCCTACAGGACAGAGTAGAACTGTACTGTGATCTTTACAGAGACAGACTGTCACATCTTTCTTCTGTAGAGTAGCTGGTGGGTTTCACGCCCCAACCTTTGGGTAGCAGCCAAGGGCTTAACCACTGTGCCACCAGGCCTCCTTCCTGTGTATGTACTGCCACAGGACACCAAAAATCTTAGTAGGTGCCCCCACCAAGAAATATTTGCTTCAAATTTGCAGTCTTACATGGCATGGGAGTTCCTGTCTGAACATGTGATTGGAAGAACCTGTAGTTGGTACTTACAGCGCTGTTTTCTTGATACTTGTTTATATTTATGTCAATTTTCTGTGCTTTTTTTTAGAGGTGATTAAAAAAAAGGGGGGCCATAATAGACTCTTATTTGCCAAGAGCTCATTAGTTGCATGCCAACACCTTACCGTGTCCTTTTATTTCTTGTCATATGTCACGTCTTGCTTACAAAGCTGGAGTCCTGATACGGTTATTATTATCAGGGAAAGGCCCCCTCTCTGCCCTCCTTCACAAACTCCTAGGGTGAAAAATCATCCAGAGGGCTTAATCTGAATTTTTTCTTATTCTATGAAATCATTCAATCATTATGCTTATGAGTACGTTGAAGCTTTCTAATATAATTTGCAAAAGCCTGTTGAACTCTTCCTGAGGTTCTGAATGAAGTTCTGGCTCTGAAGCCCCTCCCCTCTTTTTCTAGGGCTGCTTCCATGTCCTCACTCACGTAAGAGGACATGACTGACAAGGTGTGAGGCCTGGCATTGGGTGTCACCGTGCTTCTTACCAAGTTATGTTAGCCTCTCCATTCAGGGGAGCATATGCCTCCCTCCTGCATCCACGATCGTGGTGAGGGCCACCTGGCTCCAGGTGATAGTGGCTGGGTGCTGCACCCCGGCTGTTCCTCTCCTCCCTGTTCTCCTTACCTGCCCACTTCTCTCCTTGGGGCCAGGAATCCCATCTGCCTCCCTGGTGCTCCCTTCACTTCAGCACTCTCACTGTCCTGGGCTCTGGGCCCTTGGCCATGCTCTTCTTGCTCCCAGCCTGTCTGCTCCCGGTGCATTGTCCCAGGTCACCACCCCCCTGACCCCACCCCATCTCTGCTCCCTCCACCTGAGGGATCAAAACACCCCTTGCCACTCCAGGCAGCGTGAGAACTCCTCAAGTACCTGTGGGCCTGTTTGACTGGTCCGCATACTGTTAGGTGAAATGGACACAACCTGTAACTCCCACGTCCTCGTTATGCTTGTCCAGCAGTAGCTGGCGGACAGTGGTCAGACCGCCGCCCGCAGGCATCACACCTTATCCACAGACACCGAGCACCTCCCCGCGCATCCAGCCAGAGCTCACACTTCCAGATTCTCTGTGTTCTTGTTTTGCAGTCAAGTTGTTAGAGTGCCTGTACAAATACCGTCCTCACGTCACATCTGGTCCATGTGTCTCTGAAGTCTGTCTTAAGTAATACATAGGCTCCCTGCCCTCTCTTTAATTTTTTCAGTTTATCGTTGATGGAAACAGATGGTCTTCCCAGTAGAATGGTTCACATTGGAGGTTGTGCTGATCT
>NW_006921625.1:6943482-6948861 GCF_000298275.1 Orycteropus afer afer
ATGCATAGGAAAGAAGGACGCAGGAAAGAGATAACTATGGGGAGGAGGTGGGAAGAGAGCTAACCTTATGTTGTGTGGATTGTAGTCAATGTCATGAGACAAAATGTGTTTGTACTTTTGTATGGAAAATGAGTTTGCTCTGTAAGCTTTCACCCAAATCGCAGTTTATAAAAAAAAAAAAAAAGAAATCCCTGATTTTCGCTTCCTTATTTTAAAGGCAAAATTGTCCCCACAACCTGTTCAGGGGTTCAAGTGGGAAGGCAGGCACTGGTTCGAGGGTTGCTGGTATGAAACCAGGGACATCTGAGGTTGAGCCCAGATTGTTACCTGTTCATTTGAGAATGAGTACCATGCCAGTGACAAACTAAAACAGCCATTTTGTTGCCAACCAAGTGTAATTGTCCTAAAAGAAAATGGTGGTAAGTTGCTTACAGACTGGTGTTCTGAGACGATAGAGGGCTAGCCACACGGGCGCAGAGGTGAAACTAGCATAAGGCTATGTGTGCAGAAGCTGTGATGAAACGGGCACTTCTTGGTTCTCAACATGCTGGCAGGTTTCACTGTGGACAAGGCGAGAACAAGCGTTCCTTTATTTTTTATAATCTTCTTCCTTATGAAAAACGTGGACAGAGAGAAGTTGATACAAGACCAGCCCCTACTGCAGGAGGGTCTTCCAGGAGACTGTTTATACGTACAGATATTTCCACAGCCCTGGGAAAGTCACCTTTCAGTGACAGCCTGACAGGGGAATTGTCTTGGTCGGTTTCGTGGTTTCTCTGAAACCTTCAGGAGTTTCACTGAAGACTCCCCTGGGTCTGTTAGTGGATGAGCAGCGCCCTTTCTGACTGATCTTAAAGCCATGGGAGCTTCACTGGGAATGGTGTGGGATAGAGTTTTTAAGTGAAATACTTACAAACAGAAACTTGTTAATAAATATTTCTAGTGAAGCTGTAATGTCTTGATCGATTCATCAAGATGAAAATGTGTAGAGTATTAGGAGGTAAGTTAAATGAAAAATGTAAAATGACATGAAGAACTTAACTAAAAGTAAGTTCTAACCCTGTCATTTAACAAATATGTATAAAATAGTTCAAATTCTCGATCGTTGGTTCTTGTAGTAAATAGGGTGAGGATACAGACTTGATTCCATCACCCTTGTTTTATAGAAACACTTCTTTATCCAGTCTTAGGATTCAAAGTGGATGTACGATAAAGTCTTTGACTAGACATAATGGAAATCTCTCTTCACTTAAAACATTGTGTATTCAAGACTGCTGCTTTTCCCAAATAATTTTGCATGTGGAAGCCTCAGTGTAATCACTGAGGCAGCTGACAGTACATTTATATTAATTCATTTGTTTATATCCTTTCTACTCCTAGGAAGGAGTCACGATTGGTTAAAAAAAAACATCAAAACCAAACCCACCACCATTGAGTTGATTCTGACTTATAGTTACTTTATAAAACAGAGTAGAACTATCCTATAGGGTTTCCGAGGATGTAAACCTTTACAGAAGCAGACTGCTTTATCTTTCTCCTGTGGAAAGGCTGGTGGGTTCAAACCACAAACATTTTGGTTAGCAGCCCAATGCTTTAACCACAGCACCACCAGAACCACCTTAATTGGTGAAAGGACACATCAATTAACGGACTTCATCTGGATTTGTAGGATTCATGCATACTACCCTCAAAACCATCATCTGAAGAATAGATTTGATGCATTGGACACCAGTGACTAAAGACCAGACGAGTTTGTGGGATGACATCAAGAACATCATACACGACGAAAGCAAACAGTCAATAAAAAGGCAGGAAAGGAAGAAAAGACCAAAATGGATGTCAGAAGAAACTCTGAAACTTGTTCTTAAATGGAGAATAGCTAAAGCAAATGGAAGAAATGAATAAAAGAGCTGCACAAAAGATTTCAAAGGGCAGCTCGAGAAGACCTAGTCCCTGCTGTGGAGTCTGATCCAACTCGGGGCAGCTCGAGAAGATAGTGCCTGTCGTGGAGTCGCATCCGACTCGGGGCAGCTCGAGGAGACCTAGTCCCTGCTGTGGAGTGGGATCTGCTCATAGCGACCTCTCCTTGGGTTTCTGAGGCAGTATCACTACAGAAGTAGATTGCCCAGTCTTCCTTCTGAGGAGTGGCTGGTGGGTTTGAACCACCAGCCTTCTGGTTAGCAGTCAAATGCCTTAGGCACTATGCCACCAGAGCTCCGGAGAAGACATAGTAAAGCAGTTTAATGAAATACACAACAATCTGGGGTTAGAAAACCAAAAGGGAAGAACACACTCAGCATTTCTCAAGCTGAAAGATCTGAGAAAACAATTCAAGCCTCGAGTTGCTATATTGAAGGGTTCTACGGGTGACATCTTGAATAATACAGGAAGCATTGGAAGAAGATGGAGGAATACACAGTCACTGAGCCAAAAAGAATTGGAAGATGTTCATCTATTTCAGGAGGTGGCATGTGATCAAGAACAAATGGTATTGAAGGAAGAAGTACAAGTTGGACTGAAGGAATTGACAAAAAATAATGCTTCAGAAATTGTTGGAATGCCCATTGAGATGTTTCAACAAATGGATGCAGTGCTGGAGGTGCATACTCATTTATTTGGAAGACAACTACCTGGCCAACTGACTGGAAGAGATCGATATTTGTACCTATTACAAAAAAAGGTGATCCAACAGAATGTAGAAATTATCAGTGTTATTAATATCACATGCAAGTAAAACCTTGCTGAAGATAATTGAAAAATGGTTGCAGCAGTATATTGACAGAGAACTTCCAGAAATGCAAGCTGGATTTAGAAGAGGATGTGGAATGAGGGATATCGTTGCTGATGTCAGATAGATCTTGGTTGAAAGCAAAGAATACCAGAAAGATGTATACCTGTATTTTGTTGACTATCCAAAGGCATTGCACTTTTTGGATCATAACAAATTATAGATAACAGTGTGGAGAATGGGAATTGCAGAACACTTAATTGTGGTCATGAGGAACCTGTGCATAGACCCAGGGGGCTGTCATTTGAACAGAACAAGGGGACAGTGCATGATTTAAAATGAGGAAAGGTGTGTCAAGGTTGTTTCCTTTAACCATACTTACTCAATTTGTATGTTGAGCAAATAATAATAAGGTGAACTATACAAAGAAGACTGGCATCAGGTTTGGAGGAAGACTCATTAACAACCTGCTATATGCAGATGACAAAACCTTGCTTGCTGAAAGTGAAAATAACTTGAAGCATTTACTGATGAAGGTGAAGACTACAGTCTTCAGTGCAGATTATACCTCAACATAGAGAAAACAAAAATCCTCAAAATGGGACCAATATGCAACATCATGATAAATGGAGACGAGATTGAAGTTGTCAGGGGTTTCATTTTACTAGGATCCACAATCAACACCAAGGAACCAGCAGTCAGGAAATTAGACATCATATTGCATTGGTCAAATCTGCAAAAGACCTCTTTAAAAGTGTTAAGGAACAAAGATGTCTCTTTGAAAATTAAGGTGCGCCTAACCCAAGCCATGGTATTTTCAGTAACCTATGTGTGTGAATGCTGGACAGTAAATAAGGAAGACTGAAGAAGAGTTGATTCATTTGAATTGTGGTGTTGGCAAAGAATACTGAAAATACCATGGACTGCCAGAAGAGTGAACAAATGTGTCCTGAAGGGCAGCCAGAATGCTCCTTAGAAGTGAGAATGGCCAGACTTTGTCTCATCTACTTTGGTCATACTGTTAGAAGAGACTAGTCCTTGGAGAAAGATACCATGCTTGGTAAAGTTAGAGGGTCAGCGAAAAAGGTGAAGACCCTCAGCAGGATGGATTGATGCAGTGGCTGTGATGATGGGCTCAAGCACAGCAAGGATTGTGAGGCTGGTGTATGACCAGGCAGTGTGTTGTTCTGTTGCACGTAGGGTTGGAGCCAACTCGCTGGCATGTAACAGCAATGACCCTCAAACCAGGCCAATGCTTTGCTCTGTTCTCAGCAGCAGGAATTCCGGTCCATATTGGTAAGAATTACGCAGGTGCCATTTGGGGGACTTCTGTTGTATGCCTGCTTTTGCTTTTCTTTTGAAATTCATGAAGCAAAGCAGCTTGGGTGTGATGTAGAGGGGGGAAGCATTGAGCTAAGCAGCTGAAAACATACCTCTGTCCTTGGTAAACTTTGTAACTTGAGGCTAATGAATTAATGTCTGTGGTCTGAGTTTGCATATCTGTAAACTGAAGGTGGCAATGCCGCCTCAGCTGGTAAGACAGGAGACTAGATCAGATAGATGGTTTCCGGGGGACATTTCAACTCTAAGACTGTGGCCTTTAGTAATTTTCTAAATTAGGGTATGTGTCTACTTCACTTAGAGGAATTCATGAACCAATTGAACTGGCAGAAAGCGCCCTTAGATATGGGGTGAGGAATCATGAAGAGCACATTGTACCTCAGCCTTGAGACCAATGAGGTCATTCCTGGGGGAGCCAGGCCGCCTGACTGAGCCCTCCCGTTCTGGGGAGTGGGGACACCTTACTGAGCCCTCGTGCTCTGGGGAATGGGGACATCCTCCGTGAGTAGCTCCTACTGCATGGTGCTTGAGATCTCTTCCCTGGAGATGGAGAATTCCAGGGCACACTCAGGCTCTGCACCAAGAGCTTTCAGTCTTGCTCTTTCAGTCATGCTGGGAGACTTAAACGTTGGCAATAGCATGTCTGACGGAGATGTGCATTCAAGGAAGCTTGTGACCACATGGTAAGGTGCGTGTGGAATCCCAGCTCTTGGGGTGGAGACAAGGGTGTAAATTGCCAAGGGAGGAGAGATGTGTCGGCCTGTGGTATGGGTCGCATTACTGAGAAGTTGGGGGGCCTCCGTGATGTGCTGGTACACAATCACAGCCTTGTCTTCCTTAGGGGACCCTAAGGTAATTTTGAGGAGCTCTGGTGGTGTGGGTACCCTAAGGTACCTGACTGCTAACCAGAAGGTTGACAGTTCAAACCCACCAACCACTCCGTGGAAGGAAGACTGGGCACTCTACTTACCACGTTGGAAACCCACAGGGGGACACTGTGAGTCAGAATTGACTTGATGGCAGTGGGTTTCTTTGTTTGTTTTAAGGTAATTTTAAGAATGAACATTGTACAGCCACAGTAGTCAAAACTGCCTGGTGTTAATGACAGATACATAGACCAGACCAATGGAATAGAATTGAGAACCCAGAAATAGATCCATCGACCTATAGTCAACAGTTATAGTTGACAAAGGCCCCAAATCCATTAAATGGGGAAGAGAATGTTTGTTTAATAAATGGTGCTGGCAAAACTGGAGATCCATTTGCAGAAAAGTGAAACAAGATCTGTACCTAACACCGTACACAAAAAC
>NW_006921625.1:6959038-6970232 GCF_000298275.1 Orycteropus afer afer
AACTGCCCGTAGGGCTTCCAAGGCTGTCAAGCTTGAGGGGAGCAGACCACCAAATCTTTCTCCTGTGGAGTGGCTGGTGGGTTCAAACCACCAACTTTTTGGTTAGCAGCTGAGTGCTTAACCACTGTGCCACCTGAAGTCCTTTACCCTGTAATACTACCACAGAAAGAAGCTTGCTGGAATTCAGGGCAGGGTAAGCCCTGAGTGAGCCATTCCTGCCCCAACAAGGAGCTCCATTCTCTAGGGAACAGACCCTTCGTAGGCTGCACGTTCAGGGTCTTTCTCCCCAGAGCTGGTCGGATAGGCCCTGCTTTACTCCTTCGCTGTTCATCGGGCTCCCCACATCTAAATTCCGTTCAGACCTCCCCTGCCCTGCTCACGGCTCCCCCTTCAGCCAGACTGCTGCTGGCCCTGCCTCAGAGGGTCTCCAGCCCCACCCTCTAGTTCTAGGCCTCGGAGGAAGGTCGTTGTTTAAGGCATCCCTAGAGATGCAGAGAGTTAACACTCTGGGCTGTTAACAGAAAGGTTGGAAGGCCGAGGGCCACCCAGAGGCACCTCAGAAGAAAGGCGTGGGGATTGGCTTCGGAAAAGTCAGTCATTGAAGATGTCCAGAGCGCAGTTCTCCCCTGACATGCTGCGGGGCCACTGTGGATCAGAGTTGACTTGACGGTCACTGGTCAGTGAACACCAGGATTTGCCCAAGTTGTGTTGACTTTATTATCTAACGGCAGAACGGATACTTCCTTCTTTTATTTCTAAGTTCTTAGAGTGGTCTTTCACGGTAGCTTGTGCACCCACCTTACCACTGCCCACCGGCCGGCTCCGTCTCCCTTAGTTTTCTTTTTAACCACAGTGCTAGGTGTTTGGCTAGCACACCATCCAGTGAGGCCTTCAAGATCACTTTGGGAAGTCGAGATGGCTGGTTGGGTGTCTTGTAGCACTTAAATTCTCAGATGGTGGCCTTGTCCTCAGGGACTGGGCAGGACTCTTCCTCTAAACTCTGTACAGACAATGGCAAATGAAAGCTCAGCGCTTCTGCAGCGTGCGACAGCATGAGGAGGATGTCAGACTTACAGCTCAGTACCCGGCGTTAGGACTGCGTTTGCCCGTAGTAGAGGAGTCAGCTGTCTCGGGGACCGTGAACTGAAAGCATTGAAGTGAACAGGAAAACAGCGCCTTTCCTTTCTTCTTGTTCATAGCACGTGAGCCCTCTTTTCAGGAAGTCAGCGATCCTGATGTCTTGAAAAGAGTTTTGAACTGCAGGGGCCAAAGCTCACTTGGTAACCTCATCTGACTGCACAGAGCATGGTTTGTCCTCTAAGATATTCTGGAAGCTTTTTTGAAAAGGATTTTTGTGTGTGTCATATTTGCTTCGATATCCAAGAAGATTGTGTATTTTACTTGGAGAAATTGGAAGCTTGGCTGAGAATCAGATAATCCAGATGAAACCCGGGCTCTTCTGAGTGTGAAGTTAGGGAATTGACCTTCTCCAGTCTCAGTCTGACGTCTGTAAGATGGGGTTTGCCAAGATCATGCTCGTGTTTTAAGAATTATCTGCAGTAGTGCCCAAAGGTGTAATAAGAGTAACAATGCAGTGATTTCAGCCTGAAGCATGGGAATTATCCCATGAATGGTAGCTGCAGCTGCTGTGATTATTAATTCAACCAAGATTCTTAATTCCCGCTACAGTCAGCATTAGGAACAACACAGTGTACGGTGGGGAGCAAAGAAGAAATGGTCCCTGCCCCCAAGAGCTTGCGGGCTAGTGGGAGGGGGAGCACGATGTTAGATAATCCTACTCACGATTGACGACGCTGTCACAGATACGGGAAGTGCTTGGGAGAGGGTGTGGAACGCGAGTGTCTTGGTCTGGTGAGTCAGGGAAGGTCTTTGTACTGGAACGGCAATCTCTGTATCTGAATCATCCAGAGAGTGAGTTTTAGGCCTGTCACACAGCACCCGTCACAGCCAGGTGGGGCAGGAGTTTGTAGTGTGAAACACTGCCCAGAGGGCCAGGTGGTCGAAGCTGGGACAGTGACCTGGGAGGGAGAGGGACCTGGAGAGTCTGGTCAGACAGTGACCAGACCTCTCTCCAAGCCTTGGATAGGGTCTGGATTCTACCCTGCATGCCTTGAAGACGTTGGTGGGTGGTGAACGGGGATAGTGACAGAATGAAATCTGCGTTGGAAACATAGCTTCCTGGCTGCCTCGTGGAGGATGAGATGGGGGTTTGCATGGGGGATGTTGGGGGCCCATGGAGAGACTGTGGCTGGAGCTCAGGGGAGAGGTGGTGATAGTGGAGGTGGAGTGATGTGTGGATGGAGGGGAGAAGTCCTGCATCCCCAACCTTTGGATCGAAGTGAGGACGCAAGGTTTAGAGAGCTGTGAGCTGCTCCGAAAGACCAGTGATGACAGATTTCAAAGCGGTGTGAGGAAAGCCCGGAGAACAGTCAACTTTTTTGAGAATGGGGAGCAGCACTAGTAATAAGATAATTTAAGTAAGATGTTATTTTATGTCAGTGTGCAACTGAATTTACAAATTTCCTATTTCCACAGTGTGCATCTGTGTGTGTGTATCATAGAGGTGGTGTCAATGGTTAGCAGGCTTGGCTGCTGACCAAGACGTTGAGGGTTCAGGTCCATGCAGAGGGGACTCCAGGAAAAGGCCTGGTGATCTATTTCTGAAAAACCAGCCATTGGAAACCCTGTGGGCACAGTTCTACTGTCACACACATGGGGTCACCATGAGTTGGAGTCAGCTGGGTGCCAGCTGGTTATGACTGTCCAAGCAGGATATAAATGTACATGTATAGATACCTGATGGCTTCAGCTCCTTTGAGCATCTTCTCATTGTGAGACTTGAGAGACCATTTTGCATTTGGGATTGCCCTTTGTGGTACAGGGAGTTATTTAATCTGGCCCTTCCAGCGATGTCTGTGACTCCCACCAGATGACTGGGTGGGACTGTGCAAATGTGTGGTGCTTGTGGCCCACCAAGGAGACTGGATAGCTTGCTAATGATGTAAATAAGGAGCGTGGTACCCTTGTGGGGTGAGCCCATGGAAATAAGGTGTATAGAATCCTAATGAGGACATCAGTCAGTTTTTGCCATCCTGTTAGGCTTAAAATGAGCTCTCCCAGAGGCAGGGGGAGGGGAGATCTCACTACCATCAAGAAAGAAGAACCAGGACTGCAGTGTGATCTTTGAACTTGAGATCCCTGCACTGAACCTCCTCGACCCAGGAGACAGAGATGGCTGTGACACTTGGCTGAAACAGTGAGAAGCAGTGGCAGAGAGATGGTGGCAGCAAAGCCAGGAGACTTGGTGAGAGACTGTGCCCCAGAAGACCCAGTGGAGGACATCCCAGTGGGCGTGGGAATCCTGGAGCAAGGAAGCTGAGCACCTAGGGGAACGGGCTTGCTGGCGGAGGGTAGTGTCCCTGGGCATTTACCGGCAGAGCAATTTACTGCTGAAGGGCAGAGAGAGGCCTGCCTGCGGGCATTGCTGAGAAGAGGCTGTGTTGATTGAAGAACTGTATCCTGAGTTGTTTCTGATCCTGAATCATAACCTGTTACTTCCTAATAAGCCCCTAATTGTGAGTGCTGTCTGAGTTCTGTGTGGCCACTGCAACAAATTATTGAACCCAGCAGAGAAGTAGAAGTGCTGTGGGAGGGGCAGAATTGGTAAAAGGATTGGAGAGAGAAGGCGTGTCTGACCTCTGCCTCATAAGAATAAGCCTTGGGCTGTTACCTTGATGCTCTTCTCCTCTGGTGAAGTTGAAGATCAGGCGTCTCTGGCATTTCACATCCTTATGTTGGGCACACACTGTGGGTGCCTATCTCTGTAGCTGCCTTCCGGCACTGTGCCTGAATGGGCACCTCCCCTTCCACAGATCCATGACCTAGCGTGAAAAAGCACCTGCTTGAAAGCACCTGAAGTGTTTGCCAAGCTGGGTCTTTCCTGCGTCAGGAGGCACTGACTCTCTTGTTCAAACCTATGTACGTGCTTTTATCTTCATCTTGTTCTTAACTCATTTTATGTGTTCTTTTCCCATCTGCATGGTGATGGATGACGTTTCGTGAAGTGGCTGTAGCATTTTATACACTCCAGTATCTCATGATTGCTATGTCAGGTCATGTTTCCTGCTTTGCTTTTATTATTGTGGAGAGAATTTTATTTAAAGAATCAGTATAAAAATTTTCAAAGCACTGTAGAACTGCATTACCACCTGTGTGCATTGGAGTAAGTTGGTGAATTCAGAGTGTCTCCCGTGCAAAGCTTTTTCTTTGTTCTGAGTTTCGTTTGAGTGACTAGGCTCGAATTGCTGCAGCTTCTACTCTCTCTAAGCAGCAAAGAGGCCATCTCGGTACAAATAGAATGTCTGATGCCGAATGGAGGATGCCGTGGGTGCTCCAGGCTTACTTACTGAAGGGTTTTTGGGAGAAGACACAGCAGGCCAAGCTGACACCTAGGCTTAGGACGTCACTGTCTTACATAAGTCACTTCCTGCTCTTGTCTTAAAGGTTACTGCTGTCTGTGGCTCCGTTTTGCAGATCAGTTGTAGGGTTAGATGGTTGCTGGCCAGCAGAAGAGAGTCCAGTCTGACAGCATATTTGCAGGAAATGTAAATGGTTGGGGGAGAAGGCCCTGGGAACAGGGTGGAGAGCCTGTGAAGGGAAGGAACCGAACTATGAAGATGAATAGCGCGTGCTGCCCAGAAGGGGCAGAGAAGGGCAGGGGGAGGAACCCACAAAGCCTTGGAGAAGAGCAGCCAAATGGTTCCTTCTGAGCAGCACTCAAGGATCAGGTGAGCTGGTGGTGAGACTTCTGGCCCCCAGCTTCCTCCTGTACCATGTAATCACTCCATAAGCCCTCTTATGGCAAGACTGAGGTCAGTGGGCCCACCACAGAAGAGAAAGGGGGAAAACTTAGGAAACTACCTCACTCACATGCTAAGCTTCCCTTCCCAATCCTGCATGAGCTCAAGTTAAGTAGGAACTGTTCTCATCATGGTTTTCCCCATCCCCTTGTCCCAAGGAGACCCTCCTCAGAACGAGTTGGATGGTATGTGAGGAGAAGACCCCTACTGCCCTCTTCCCAACAATGTTCTAATGGAACAGGAGTCTCAGAGGACCCGGATTGTTCTCCAGGGGGTGGGAGTTCCCCATGTTATCTCAGTCTTACTGCACAACAATAAGCAGATGTCTTGTTCTAATCTCCAGTGGACGCATCCATGGACAGCATGATTAGCTGGCTTTCCTAACAGGAGGAGAAGGCTGGTTAGTGGTTATTCCTGTGTAGGCTGAGCTCACTCAGTAGAACAGCTTCCCCCCCGGAGAACAGGAAGATGATAAGCCAGTATAAATCATGCTGAAAGGAACGAGTCCTCGCTGTGAGTCATTAGGGCAGATAACGTACTGGCCAGCAGATGAAAAACCTCTGATGAAGACCAGTTGTGAAAGCACACAGGCTAAGGCTGAAAGGCCCCAGTGATTCACAAGTGAAATGTATGCATCGCCTCCCTTGTTGGTCTCTTGACTTTTTTTCCATTTTTGCGGTACACGTCAAGAGTGGTGAAACATTTCCTTTGCTGGCCCCTGGCCGGGGGAAGTGGTCCAGGGAGGGTGGGTTTGAAGGGAGAGTTTAATCAGCAAGTGCTAACCTCTTGGTGTGGGAATGCTGGAATGGCATCCAGACTGTGAATCACAGGCCCAAGGCAGGTATTCTCTGCTGTTGGAAGGATCCGTGACCAGACATCTGCTTCTGAGCCCCAAGAGCACCGTTTAAGCTAGATGGAGCCATCTCCAGAGATGATCCAAAGGAAGGTGTTCAGAGGAGGACTGTGGACTCACAGTTCACCTCTGACCCTGCACCACAGGAAGCGGGATGCTGCTGTTGCTGTTGTTAGCTGACATCCACTCGGCCCCTGACTCACGGTGACCTTGTGCACAGTGACATGACGGGCTTCCTGGTCCTGCACCGTTCCTGTGAGCAGTGGTGGGTCGGGCATTGTGGTCCACAGGCTTTGCCTTGCCTGACTTTCGGAAGTAGGTCACCAGGCCTTCCCTCAGTGCATCTGAGTCTGGAGGCTCCGCTGAAACTGTTTGGCATGACAGCAACACGCAGTCCTCCACTGAGGGTGGTGGCTGCCCATGAGGAGGGTTAGCTGGGAATCAAATGGAGGTCTTCAGTGTAGAAGGTGGCCGCCGCCTCTGAACCACCACTGCCTCTGGAGGCAGTGTGCCCGCTGGCTGGGGCATCAGGTCTGCACGCAGGCGGACTGGGCTTTGGGTCCTTGTTCTGCCACTTACTAACCAGTGTGAGGCCCTGAGCCAGTGCCTTAACTTTTTGAAGCCTGCTGCCTCGTCTCTCTAGATGAGCACCTATGCTGTACACAGCTGCCTTTGATGGCTAGCAACAGAAGCAGGATCAGCTGCCTTAAGCAGAAGGGGCTTTGCATGAAGAACACAGAGTGGCTCACAGAACTGGAGGGAAGTCGGATGAAAGCTGTGAGAGCTGCAACTATTTCCTGGTCTTTCTGGTTTTGACAGGGTATAGTCTTAGCACTTTTCAGTCACTCTCATTTAGTGGAAAATACTTGAGTCTTCCTTCTCTGACAGGTTTCTGCCTTACTCAGGTTCCTGCTTTCACAGGTTTGACTGTACAAAGAAAACCAGGTTTCTGAGAGGGCAGGGACGCTCTGGGGACTTGGAAGGTGGTGAGCACATGGTAGGCTCATCCAGGTCTGATTAAAGGACAGTCATTATCTCAGCCTGTTCAAGGTCAGACTCCACAGAGACACATCTGATAGATCTAATAGGTCATGTTCCCCACCTCTTGGGCAGAGGAGGCGGCGGCACCTTAGCTATGGTCAGTGGGGCAGGCCAAGTTTCCGTTACCAAAAGGAGGGGAGATGGATGGTATGGGGATTCACTAACATCATGTGTGTGAAGTTCTTGACACTATGCTTAGTAAGAACTCAAAACTCAGCAGTTCCTTATTGACAGTTATGAACTGGAGTGATCAATAACAGATCAATATCATAACCTGCTCAGAAGGAAAAGCTAATAATGCACAGAAATGAGAAAAATGAAAACAGGAAATCTCAGGGGTGGGGGCGCGGGGTTGATGCTGTACTCTGCTTGTGACGTTACACGTTTGATAGCTGCTGCCGAGTCGTGTCTGACTCGAGCACCGCCCCGTGTGTGAGGGTAGTTGACTCCCCGGCGTTTCCAGTGGCTGATTGTTCACAAGTAGGTGGCAAAGGTACCACTGGTTGGACTCGAACCTCCAACCTTCTGGATAGCAGCCAAGTGTGCTGACTGTGTACCACCCAGGGCTTGTGATGCCACACTGACCGAAAAACAGACTCGGACGCCATCAGGTCAATACTGGCTCGAAGTGACCCCACACATATCACGGTAGCACTATTCTCCATAGAGTTGTCAATGGCTGTGACCTTTCGGATTTTGGAAGGACATCGCAAGGCCATTCTCCCAAGATGCCTCAGGGTGGATTAGAACTATCAACCTTTTGGTTAGTAGTCAAAGGCTAGTTTAGTAAAATATTCCCCTGTGGAAATTAGGCAAGGTGCACAGGGGCCCTCTCTAGTTCTTTAACAACTGCTTGTGACTCGACAGTCATTGATAAGAATTTCAGTTAGTGAAAAAAAGCATAAATAAACCCAGTGATGACTTGAAAATCCCAACGATGTTTTTTGTCTCCATTGGAGTTCATTGTTTTAATCCCATCTCCCCCAAAAAAATAACCACAAAAACATACTCTTTAAAGGTTAGACTCTTTAAAGATTATTTTTAAACACTTGAGAAAAACTGAAGATACAATAAAAGAGCTATGCCAAGCCAACATATTCCCTTATTAGAAATCCTCATTATCAGATGTTTGATTAACTTAACCACCATACAAAGGCACTCGCTGTCTCACTCACTCCTGCCTTTCCAATAAATATGGTTAGTCCCATGTGTTTATCTTGGAAAGAGCTGTTTGTTCTCAAAGCTTATCTCGTCCATGTTAGTTTATTTAAGTTAAGGTGGGCCCCATGTGTGTCAGTTCTTGAGGAATGTTTGTTATGTTTATTGAGTCCTTGAGTCTCTGTTTATAAATTCTGGGATTATGCTGGGGAAACATGCCTCAACCCGGGCCTTAAAGGAGCCCGGCGGCAGGCTTCAACTTCCTGCTCCCTCCCAGAGTTGCTGATGGTTGGAGCCCACTCCTGGGTGGGAGATGGAATGCCCCCCACACCAGAATCCTGCTCATTCTTTTCTTCCCTTTCTGTGTCTTCACACCACCATGCATTGTTGGAAGTAGGTTCCCAGGCCTTCCCTCCTGTGCTAAGCAGTGTGAATACCAAGGCCCAGTTCCCACCTTCAAGCATAGACATTTTAGTGGAGGCCCATGATGCACTCAGATGACAGCTGGCCGAGGTAATGGGTCCATATTCCTGTGAGCAGAAACATGTGCTGGGTGAATTCATGGGAAGAAAAGCAAGCTTAGTGTCGTATAAGCTGTTCGGGTTCCTACGGTGTTAATTTTAGACCAGCGCTTTCCAGAAGTACTCTTAGGTACTTGTTTACTATCACTGCCCCTCACGGACTCAATTCCCCACCCCCACCCATGCATGTCATGCTCTCAGGAGAGGAGATCACTGCCTGTGACCCTGTTGGCCATTGGAGGTGTCTAGGTTTGATGACCACATACAAAGAGTCTTTCAGAGTGAGCTGGAAGAGAGCGTGGGAACGGTTTACCCAGAGAAGCAGGGGCTTCAGAGAAACATGAGCTGTATATTCTCAGGCAGATTTTCTCTGGGGCTTCATTTCCTCAAACTTAGAATAAAGAGAGTAATTGTCCTTCATCTGTTGGTTTGTCTCCCTGCAGTGGCCATCAGTTACACCATTTGTATTCCAAATACCAGCAGAGTTTACCCGTGGTGCGCAGGGTTCAGGGCAGCTGACGAGCTGAGACGGGCTGAGACGGGCTAGGGAAGACGGCTTGGTGACGTCATGCAGAAGTTTAGCCAATGACCATCCTGTGGGTCAGGCGGAACATTGTCTGATCACATGTGGAAGATGAGCCCTGAGGTTGGGGGCACTCAGTACGCAGTGGACACGACAGTGGACTCATGCAGACAACGCTAGTGAAGACAGAACAGGGGCAGGCAGCGTTTTCTTCTGGGGGGGGGGAGTGCCGTGATTGGAGGTGATGTGATGGCAACTAACAACAGAATAGCCCATAGCTGTGAAACACTTAGAGCAGTACCCAGTTCATGTTACCTATGCAGTGTTATCAAAGGTACTACACTGTCTTTACATTGCTGATGAGCCTGCCAGGTAACTGAGGGTGGAGAGGTGTCTGATTGGCCACTGAGGGCAGCAGAAGATGGAAGCAGGGAGGCTGGTGGTTGGCAGCTCTGGGGAAGGAGTGGAGCAGCCTTGGGAGGTGGCTAGGTCCCATGGAAGGGCCCACCTTACATTGCTATGAAACAGAACGAAACACTACCTGGTCTCATGCCATCCTCACGAGCCTTGTTATTCTTGAGCCCATCATTGTAGCCACTGTGTCAGTCCATCTTGTTGAGGGTCTTCCCCCTTTTCACTGACCCTCCACTTAACCAAGCACGACATCCTCCAGGGACTGGTCCCCTCTGACAACATGACCAAAGGGGAGGTGCCAGGGAGTTGAACCCACATCTAATGCTTTCTAGTGCAGACTCCACCAGGGTCCGCTGGCTTGGAGATCCTCAGAGTCCATTCTGATTTTCAAATGGCCAAGGACTGGAGTGTGTGTCACAGCTGTTGTGACTCTGGGCCTTATCTCCCAGAATCCATGTGAGCTGGTGGAAGGCAGAGGGTCCCTTGAAGACCCCAGTGTTGGATTTGTGCTGGCCGCCTCGTTGCACATCAAGTACTTGATGGGCCCTTTAGGTATGTTATCCTTTGTTTCCAAGCATTCCAGGGTATCTGACCCACAGCTTTAAGGCTAAACCCTGTGCTCTAATCACGGAGCTGCCAAAACATGAGTAGGAAGTCTAGAAATGACTAGAATTTGCACAACAGAACCCTCTGCCCTGGACTAATCCTGTTGGTATTCCTTCCTGCACTGGGTTTTAATAGGGCCACAAATCTCTCAACTAGTTTCCTCTGGAATTTGAACAAGTTTGTAGAGAGTGGTCACTGAGGTTGGATGTGGAATTGCCGACGTCACTGTCTGTCCCCTGAACCGTCTGAAGCCTCGCTTATTAGCTCTGCAGAGTACCCCTGGTCCAGTTCCAGGGTGAAAGATGTCAGAAGCTCCTTCCATTTGGCCACTTCCCTGAAACACCTAGTGTTATGGGTTGGATTCTTTTGCCAAAAGATAAGTCCTAACCCTTATACCTATGGTTACAATCCCATCTGGGAATAGGATTTTCTTTAAGTTCATAAGACAGGGTTTGTGCTCAGTGTCCTTTAACATATAAAAGGAGGTTAGAGGAACGGCTACAGAGGGAGGTAGATGCTGTACCGTGTGCACATCACACAGGAGCTGAGGACCAGAAGCTGGAGAGACCAGGCCCTTGCCCCTGAGCCAACAGAAAAGCGTCCCCAGGACCGGCGCCCTGAGCACAGCTCCCCAGCCTCCCCCGTGAAGAGGGCACGTTCTGTTTGCTAAAGCCGTCCACTTGGGGAATTTCCATTACAGCAGCTCTAGACAGTTCAGACATTGATATTTATGTGCAAGCATCTAAAAAGAGCGTACTTTCTGTATTTGTCTATTCATAAACCCAGTATCCGTAGGAATATATTTTTAATCCCTCCACAAAAAAATGTTTATAAAAACGTATTCACTTTGAAAATGAATTGCATCCATGAATTGCCTCCCCCAACGCAAGTGTGCAGGAAGACGCCTCTCGCTGGCCTGCCCTGAGGAAAACGTGAGCCCCGACCTCCCAAGGGGGATGAATGGCATTTGCTGGTGCCCGCACAGTGCTGGGCACAAGCTCGGAAACCAGCCCAGTTTTAACGGTTGCCGGCTGCTGGCCTCTCAGCCCCTGGCTCAGGGCAAACCAATGGGATCAAGACCATGGTGATAAGTAAGGTTCTCATTGGCTGGTTCCCTGGAAGTAGATCCCCAGGCCTTTCTTCCTGCTTTGTCTCTGTCTGGAAGCTCCACCGAAACGTGTCCAGCTTCATCCCAGCC
>NW_006921625.1:6970722-6971240 GCF_000298275.1 Orycteropus afer afer
TAATCTCACACTCCAAAATGCTGTCTGTCATTAGACGTTGTACTCGTTGGTTGTTTAAACATCTGAGAATTGGGCACAAGATGTCTGAGGAAGATTTGATGGCCGGTGGCATCTTCTCCTGGACACGAAGGCCCCTTCCTACAGCAGAGGGTGGCTTTAACACTGTGCTCTGTCAGCCGCTGGACTCACAGGGAGGTAGCATTGCTGGCTGGTCCCCCCAACGTGATGCAGCGGCCACAGCTTCTCTGGGCATGCAGATGAGGCGTGTGTGCCCGGGCGGCGGGGAGTCTAGCCGTCTGTGCCCCACGTGGTGGATGAGTCCTGCCCTCTCCAATGTCTTGTACTTCTCTCTGGGCATGCAGATGAGGCGTGTGTGTCCAGGGGGCGGGGAGTCTAGCCATCTGTGCCCCACGTGGTGGATGAGTCCTGCCCTCTCCAGTGTCTGGTACTTCTCTCTGGGCATGCAGATGAGGCGTGTGTGCCCGGGCGGCGGGGAGTCTAGCCGTCTGTGCCCCACG
>NW_006921625.1:6971575-6978039 GCF_000298275.1 Orycteropus afer afer
TCTGGGCATGCAGGTGAGGCGTGTGTGCCCGGGGGGCGGGGAGTCTAGCCGTCTGTGCCCCACGTGGTGCATGGGTCCTGCCCTCTCCAGTGTCTTGTACTTCTCTCTGGTGTCACCACTTTGGCTGTATCACATTCCTCGCAGGGGGTGGTTCTCACAGAGAAAGGAGAATGTACCTTTACATGAGTTTATTGAAGTCCACAGCGGTGTGGGATGTCAAAAGGAGGCACTGAAGGGAACTGATGAGACATTTACATGGAGCCTTAATCCAGGCCTGGGGACAGACCTGGACCTGTCGTCTTTCTTCTCCAATGTTGCCATCTTGCAATCCTGAGGAGCTGGGACCCTGACCATGGCTCAGTTTGTTGTTTATGTAAAAGGCTCAGAGAGCGCACTCATACCGATTCCAACTCAAATGTAGCAAAATAGGTCTTCGTTCAGCAGCTCTGTGAGCATGTAATCAGAGGCTTTGTGGAGGACACCCTGTGGACAGGCAAGGAGGAGCCCGTGCTCCGCAGACTGCTGCGTCCGCACAATCTCTTGGACGGGAAACCCTAACCCATGCCCCCACTCCATGCCACACCAGAACTGCTTACAGTGTACTTAATTTTGCTTCATTCTGTCTTGATTTTGAAAGTCTTTGGGGGATTTCAATGGAAAATACACGAGCCCGTTCAGTGTTTACTGCGGGTCTAGAAATATGACCACGTCGCCTGCTTGTGAAGTCTCAAGGGCAAAAGTCTGCCTATACAGAATGGGTAGGTGGGGCTTCCTGTAAGCGTTGGGGGCAGTTAAACCATTTGTATGACTCGACAGAGTCTGGGGAGGAGAGGCTTCAGACTAGGCGTTTAGGAGCTGCTGCCAGTTGAAAATGAATCACAAATGAAGATAAATCGCCCTGAGCATATGATGTGGAACAACGGGGAATATTATCAGAATTGTAAAAATTTGATTTGCATGCAAGTTTTCAGAAACACATCTTTGCGAGCATAAATTAAAGCAAGCAGGCTGACTCACAGAATGGGAAGAGAACCAATGGAAGAGCCAGGCTTGTCCGGAGATGATTATTGGATTTGGAAGAGAATACTTTGTGTTACAAAAGGAAGCCCCATGAGCTTGCTCCTTGCTATCTAAAGCCCCATGTTATGGAGTCAATTCCAACTCACAGCACCCCTAGAGGAAAGCGTAGAACTGTCCCACAGGGGTTCTAAGGCTGTAAATCTTCATGGAAGCAAAGCGCAAATCAAACCCACTGCTGTAAAGTGGATTCCAATTCACAGCACCCCTAGAGGACAGTAGAACTGCCCCACAGGGTTTCTAAGGCTGTAACTCTTCATGGAAGCTGACTGCTGCATCTTTCTCTCATGGGGCCGCTGGGGGATTCAAACCACCGACCATTCAGTTAGCAGCTGATTGTTTAACCTCTGTGCTGCCAGGACTCCTTTACTTTGCCATGGGAGGTGCCAAATAACATTTATCAAGTGCGGGAACTGCCAGGACCCTGTAGAGTTGTCAGTAATGAGACCACGGGTAGCACCTCTGTTTGCATCCCCCCGGCTGTGTTTATCCCATGTATTTGCTGTTACTCGTCCTCATTGATATGTTTGGCAAGTGTGTGTGTCCCCATCCTATAGGAAGACACTATTGAGAGCGTTTCCACAACTTCCCTAGGCCACCCAGCTCATGGATGGCAAGGTCCGCAGCCAGGCTCAGTTGACCCTCGTAGAGCATCCCAGGCATGAGGGGGACAGGGTCTGTGGAGCAACTTCTATCTTGGCCTACAGATTTACTTAGAGCAGATTGAATGTTGACCCAAGATAGTCTGGTAGTCTCAGTGCAAGGAGTGAAGTCTAAAGGAGCCCTGGTAGCACAGTGCTCAGCTGCTAACCGAGAGGTTGGTGGCTTGAACACACCAGCCACTCCCCAGGAGAAAGATGGGGCAGTCTGCTTCTGTAAAGATTGGCATCTTTGGAAACGCTATGGGGCAGTGCTACTCTGTCTTACAGAGTTGCTATGAGTTGGAATCAACTGGACAGCAACGGGTTTGGTTGGATTTAAGTGTTTTCTGAGAGACTGGAGTAAATACTTCGTTGAATGGCGTTAATAGAAGTCACTTCTATTCCCCGGTTAGGGTTTTTTAATTGGGATATAATTCACATAACATAAAATCTACCACTTTAAAGTGTATGAGTCAGTGATTTTTAGTGCCGTTAGAATGTTATGTGACTGTTAGCGCTACTTCCAGAACATCATCACCTCAAACAGAAAGCTCAAAGCTCTTAGCGCATAGTCCCCACTCACCTGCCCTGAGCAGCCACTAACGGACGTTCTGGCTCTGTGGATTGGCCTGTCCTGAACAGGTCATGGTGAAGGAAGCATACGATATGCAGCCTTCTGTGTCGGGCTTCTTTCACTCAGTGTAATTTTTTCAAGGTTCCTCCACACGCTCAGTACTTAAGTCTTTTTAATGGCCGAATAATATTCCGCTGCATAGACTGAGACCATATTGTATTTATCCATTCATCCATTGCTACTGAATCACATTCTTAACTGAAATGTTTAAAATAACATTTAATGGTGTTCTTGGTGAGCATTTACACATTGGTTTAGGTTCCTGTCCAATAATTTCTATACAGGTGATTCCATGGCATTGGTTCCTTTCTTCCCAACGCATAAATCATTATTTCCATTTTCATTGTTCCATTTCCATTAATCTAGTTTTCCTACCCTCTATGTTCTTCTCATCTTCGTTTTAAAGTAATTGTGGACTGCTTGGTCTCATAGATGATTTTTTGAAGGAGCACAGTACTTATGGATGTTGTTGTTGTTTGCCATCGAGTCGGCCCCAACTCATAGCGACCCCTCCTTGGATTTCTGAGGCAGTATCACTACGGAAGTAGGAATGCCCAACCTTCCTTCCGAGGAGTGGCTGGTGGGTTTGAACCGCCAGCCTTCTGGTTAGCAGTCAAGTGCCTTAGCCACTATGCTACCAGAGCTCCTATGGATAATACTCATTATTTTTCAAGCCTGGTTATTTAGCTATAAGGTGATGTCAGGTTACTTTTAGTTCAAAATTTGAAAAGTATTTCAGGGAAGTAGTCTCAGAGAGTTCTCTAGCCTCAACCAGTCCAGTAAGTCTAGTTTTTGTTTTAGGAGTTTGAGGTTCTGTTCTATATTTCTCTCCTATTCTATCAGGGTCCATATGTTGTGACCTGATTAGAATGATCCATACTGGTAGCTGGGTACCGTCTGATTCTTCTGATCTCAGTGAAGATGAAGCCACGGTTCACGTAGACTGTTTGTTCTGTAGACTAGTTTCTTCTTTGAGTCTTTGGTTTCCTCCTGTCAGTTTTGTTCTGGGTGAGGAGAGACCAACTGTTGCTTTTTGATGGTGGTTGGCAAGCTCTTAAAACTCCAGCTACTGAACCACATTTTGATGTTGGCTCTAAATTTGATTGAAGGGGTTTGGTATGAGCCCTGGCCAAACCTCAAAAATCTATCCCTGTAAAATAGAGGCTCACGGGTGACCCAGCAACAACCGCAGCAGCAAGCAAAGCTCCCACTGGCATCAGTTGCCCGAGGTCTAGCACTGAAACTCCTGACCATGACCTTTAAGGACACTGTCTTCCACCTCAGCCTGTCTCCCTGGCCTCCACTCGGGCCCTTGCTCTAAGAGAGTGCTTGGGCAAGAGTCCAGCTGCTCTTCCTTTGGTTCACGGTCTGCTGTCTGCCACACAGGGTCTTCACATGGCTTTTCACCTCTGCCAACTCTCTGCCTGACTGCCTCCCTCTCAGCCTGCAGGTCTCAGCCTGTTGAGAGGCCATGATACTCCCTTATTCATTCCTAGAGCGAATTTCACAATTTGTAACTGTGCGTCTGTTGTGTGTTGATTCATTTTGTGTTGGTCTTTGCCCTGTCAGGGTAGTTACACCCTCAGCCATACCCCAGCTAGAAGGTTGTTGGTTAGAAACCCAGGGACAGATTTCACAAATGCAGCAAGAGGAAGTGGTGGAGCCTGTGTGGGTGAAATGTTCAACAGAGATTCACTGCAACATCATGTCTCACAGGAAGCGCCATGTCTACACAGGCTTTCTGGCGTTCCATGCTACAGTTGATGGGATGGGCTGTGACTACACAGGCTTTCTGATGTTACATGCTATGGTTCACAGGAAGGGCCGTGTCTATACAGGCTTTCTGGTGTTACATGCTACAGTTCCACTCAGTAGTGCATTGATTATTCTATCATAGATTCATGGAAACAATGAGAATTTTCCATATATAACTTTCCTTCTGTAGTTTTCATACCCTACCTGTGGTCGGAAAAATTGTTAAATTAGACGTACATGAAGCTCTCTTTGAGAGCATCAGAAGTTCACCTTCTTCAGCAGTGTTTTGTATAGTCTTCACGGTCAAGTCCTTCATGTCCCTGGTTAGAGTTATTCTGTTAGAGCTGTGGTCATTATGGTTTTGTGTCAACATGGCTGAGCTGTGGTTTTGAGAGGCTTGGCGGTTGGCTGTAGTTACTCCCCATAACATTGGACGTGGGTATAATCACTTCCATGGTGAAATCTGTTGCCAGCAGTCAGTTGAAGCAGAATTGCCTCTGGGTGTGGCCTGCTTCTAGTATATATAGAAAGGATCCTGCATTTGGTTTAGTCTTCATCTCCAGTTCCTGCACTGGAACCAGTGGCCTGCTGTGTTGCCTGCTGATTTCGGGAGTGTTGCCTTTGCAGCCAACAATCTACCATTTTACCTACCACTCTTGGGTTTGTCACCCTCAGCAGCCAGCAGCTGTATGAGTTAGGAGACGCTGCCAGCTTGCACCAGTGGACCTGGAAGGCAGAGCTGAAGCCAAAGATCGAGGGGCCTCTACCAAGTCCTTAGAGCTGGCACTCTGAATTTGGACTTTATAGCCTCCTAAATTGTAAGAGAATAAATTACTGTTTGTTTGAAGCCATCGACATGTGGTGTGTCTGTGAGAATAACACAGAACTAAGACAGATGTTGTTGTAAATGAGGTGATTTCCCTTTCAGAGTTTTCATTGCTGGTGTAAAGAAACCAAAGTGATTTTTTTGTTGGTGATGGTGACCTTGTATCCTGCAACTCTGCTAAATTCCTCCATTAGTTCTAGAAGTCTTCTTGTGGACTCCCTGGGATTTCTTATATATAGGATCACATCCTCCATGAGTAGAAATCATTTTACTTCATCTTTTCCACTCTGGATCCCTTTTATTTCTTGCTGCTCTGGGTTTTTCTTACTCCACTTAAATAAATGGAAAGATGTTCCATGTTCTTTGATTGGAAGATTTAATATTGTCAAGATGTCAATACTACCAAAAGTGATGTTAAGAGTCAATGCAATCCTGATGAAAATTCCAACAGCCTTCTTTACAGAAATAGAAAAACCGGTCCTCAACTTTATATGGAAGGAAAAGAGGTGTCAAAGAGCTAAAGAAAGAGAAGAACAAAGTAGAAAACTCACACTTCCTGATTTTAAAACATACTCTATAGCTACTATATTCAAAACAGCCAGTTAGTGATATAACAATAGTTACAATTTCAGAATTAAACCCACACATCTATACTTAAGAGATTTTTGACAAAAAAAAATTTTCAACCGAGAATTGTATACCCAGCAAAATTGTCCCTCAAATATGATGGTGAAATTAGATTTCCAGATAAGCAGATACTAAGGGAATTTGTTAAAACCAGACCAACCTTACAAGAGATGCTAAAGGGAGTCCTTTGAACAGAGAACCAAAAATAGCAAACAACAACCGACTGTTAATACACAAAATGATATAACCCAGAAACCACAACTGTGGACATATCCAAAGTAGAATAAGTTTACAAGGTTGTAAACAGGGAACCAGAGACATCAATTGGCAAATGAGGACAACTAAAAACCAAAAATAAGGATACTGTGTAGTTACAGAACTTCTAAATGGTGAGGGAGTCAAGAAAGTTGCAAGCTAGAATGGACTGTTCTAAACTCGAGAAAATGATAAATCACAGGGTAACCTCAAAGAAAAATAAGCCTTCACATCACAATAAAAGAGGACAAGCACAAATATTCGGCAGATGCAGATACTAAAACAGCAACAAAGGAAATGATAACTCAGTTCATAAACATAATGAACTCAGCGCAGAAAAAATATGGAACAAAGAAACCAGGGACACCATGAAAAAAACACATAACAAAATGACAGCAACAAATTCATAGTTGTCATTAGACTCAATGTTAATGGATTAAATGCACCACTTGAGAGGGAGAGTTGCAGATTGGATAAGAAAACAAAACCCATGCTTCCTGCAAGAGAGACACCTTAGAGACAAAGACAAAAATAGACTAAAAAATCAAAGGTTAGAAAAAGATATATCAAGCAAGTGACAACCATAAAAGAGCCAGGAGTGGCAATATTAATTTCTGATCAAATTGACTTTAAGACAAAAACCACCATA
>NW_006921625.1:6980299-6985163 GCF_000298275.1 Orycteropus afer afer
AAAGAAATAAGGAAAACTGTTTATAATAGCTACCAAAAAATAAAATAAAATACTTGGGAATAAATCTTACCAGGAACACAAAAGACCTGTACAAAGAAAACTAAAAAACTACTTCAAGAAACCATAAGAGATCTACATAAATGGAAGAACATCCCATGCTCCTGGGTAGGAAGATTGAACATTGTGAAAATGTCAGTTCTACCTAAAACAATCTATACATTCAATGCAATCCCAATCCAGACCCCATCAGCATTCTTTAGGGATATGGAAAAAACAGTCACTAACTTTATATGGAAAGGAAGGAGACCTCGGATAAGCAAAGCACTATTGAAGAAGAAAAACAAAGTAGACTGCTGGATCACAAAACCTACTATATAGCCATAGTAGTCAAAATTGCCTGGTATTGGTACAGTGACAGACACATAGACCATTGGAATAGAATTGAGAATTCAAACAAATCCATGGACTTGTGGTTAGCTGATATTTGACAAAGGACCAAAATCCATTAAATGAGGAAGAGAATGCTTGTTTAATAAATGGTGCTGGCAAAACTGGAGATCCATTTGCAGAAAAATTGAAACAAGATCTGTACCTCACACCATACACAAAAACTAACTCCAGATAGATCAAAGACTTAAATGTGAAGCCTAAAAACTATAAAGTTCCTCAAGGTAAAACTAGGGGCAAATTAAGGGGCCACTCCTCAAAAGGAAGGTTGGGGCAATTTACTTCCACAGTGATACTGCCTAGGAAACCCAAGGAGGGGTCGCTATGAGTCAGGTCCGACTTGAGTGCACATAACAACAGCAATGATATATGGCATAAATAGACTATCAAGTATAACCCAAAAGGCACAAACAGCAGAAGAGAAACTAGATGAATGGGACCTCCTAAAAATTAAATTTTTATGTGCTTCCAAAGACTTCTCAAAAAAAAAATCAAAAGAGAACTTACAGATTGGGGAAAAAATACTTGGCAATGACATATCTGAGAAGGGACTCATCTCTAGAATTCATAGAAAACACCAACACCTCAATAACAAAAAGACAAGTAACCCCATTAAAAAATGGGCAGAAGATATGAATAGGACACTTCACCAAGGAGGATATTCTGGTAGCCAACAAACCTATGAAGAAATGTTCACAATCATTAGCCATTAGAGAAATGCAAAT
This sequence comes from Orycteropus afer afer, assembly GCF_000298275.1. Lineage (NCBI taxonomy): Eukaryota > Metazoa > Chordata > Mammalia > Tubulidentata > Orycteropodidae > Orycteropus > Orycteropus afer. Next base: position 6,981,472 of record NW_006921625.1, read on the forward strand.
CAAAACAAGATAACATCTTGCCTCGGCACTAGTAGCAAAGTTCAATGAGACAGAAAATAACAAATGCTGGCAAGGATATGGAGAGATTGGGACTCTCATACACTGCTGGTGGGACTGTCAAATGGTACAACCACTGTGGAAAGCAGTATGGTGATTCCTTAAAAAGTTGGAATTAGAAATATCATTTGACCCAGCCATTCCATAACTAGGTATATATCCTAAAGAAATGAGAGTCATGACAAGAATAGACATATGCACACCCATGTTCATCACAGCACTATTTACAATAGCTAAAAGATGGTAACAACCTAGATGTCCATCAGCTGAGGAGTGGATAACTAAACTGTGGTACATATACACAATGGAATATTATACAACCCTAAATAACATAGAATCTGCAAAACACCGCATAACGTGGATGAACTTGGAGGACATTATGCTGAGTGAAATAAGTCAATCACAGTAGGACAAATATTGTATTAGTCTGTTATTGTAAAAGCCAAGGAAACGTTTTTCTATGGAAAGAAATTTTCTTTATTACCAGGCGTGGGAGGGGTGGGTAGAGAGGAGGGGAGTGGAGGGAACACTGTTAGATAGGTAGAGATAAGTATTGATTTGGGTGAAGAGAAGGGCGATGTATCAAATGTGAGTGATCAACATGGTGGCACTGAGGAAGAGGAAGAGAGAGAGGTACATGGGAGGTGCAGACAACAAAGATGAACCCTTTTGCACAAACAGTACTTTGTGGTCAGAGACTTAATTTATTTGGTTATAAATGCAGCCTGTGACCATCATGTGAAATACAGAAAACGTGGGTCTGCAAAAAGAAAGTGCAGTGACCACGGTCGTGTTAGCCCTTGGTGTTCCTCTGTGCCATCTTGGCTCCGTGACGTGTTTGAACTTCAGATGAGCAGTTTTGTCTGCCTGGGATGGCATTCATGCAGTGAGCTGGGCTTTTCTGGTTAAGCCCACTGAGCCTGTGTCCCTGGCCACTCTTCTCAGAGGGCAGATCCAGCCTGCTTGTACTTTCTTTACAGTAAAACTGGTGTATGGTTATCCGCTAATCACGCGCATACCCGCACAGGTAACCGTGATGTATTGTCCCTCACTTAATCTCTTCTGTTTCCTTTGTGGAACCTTCAGAGTTACTGAATTATGTGTACGAAGGATCCTAAAACAGTGCAAGCCATGTATAAATGTAGTTGTCACCGCGTTATCTTTAATCGTAAATCAAATGATGCTTTACTGCAGGGTGGGGACTGCAGTTGTAATGCAGGTGGACCCTGGGAAGCCCCTTCAAACATGCTCATGGTGCACCTTAAAATATGTACAGGGAGGGAGCTGCTGGTAGGAATAGGTGCTTCCAGGCCTTCGATGGGGGCAGCGCCCCCTCCCACTGGGCTGGGAGGTGCTCCCTCCACCCTCTGGCATCTCCTGGGAGTGAGTCTGTCTCATGGAGAGTCACCCTGTGTTCCCTCCCAGCTCCTGTGCAGAGTCTCCCGACCTCTCCCAGAGCACACCACCTACGGGGATCCCGTGTGTCCCTTATGTGTTCTCTGTTCTGTCCTCTCCTTGTGCACACTGGGCATCTGGTCATGAAGTAGTAGCTCTGTTGCTTGAGTTGACGCTGCCTGGGGTCTGGGCTGGTGTTCCATCTGACTCACTCACCACCCCAGTTGCCATCAAGTCAGTTCTGACACGTGGCGACCCTATGGGTGTCAGAGTAGAACTGCATTCCTTAGGGTTTTCAGTGGTTGGTTTTTCAGGCCTGCCTTCTGCCCAGCCCGGCAGATGAGACTCTCCAGCCTTTCCGTTAGCAGCCAGCACGCTCGTTGTTGCACCACCCGTGGCCTCTGCATTCAGCATGGTTTCTCATCCTCAGCAGAGCCCTGAGCTGTGCCCACTGCGTGTTGTACCCACCCCTCCTTTCCAGCCCCTTCCTCGGTGCATTCCTCCTCCAACCCTGTGTCTGGGTGCGGGCTTTGGCTCCTGTTAACTCCACACACTGCCCCCGGGACCCATGCAGGGGCCTGATGATAACTGCCCCCTTTGCTGATGAAGTCCCAGTCAACATCTCAGGCTTGCGCCTGGCCCTTGAAATGGAGACAGGAGTCCATTGTGGGTAAGGAGAGAAGATGGGCCAAGGAAGCAGAGTGGAGTCCAGCCCACAGGGGAGAGTTGCTGTGAGCGGAATGGTAGCTAGGCCTGGACTTGGGTTCAGTATTGTTCACGGCATATGTGTTGTATGGTGGTTTTTCCTTGTGATCGTCTATCTCTGTTGCCCTTACTTCCTTCCTCCTGGGGTTTCTAAGTTACTGAAAAGGCATTGTGGTTATGAAAACCGTGGGACGAGAAGGGAGGTCAGATGCTAGAGCAAGGAGAACAGCGAACAGTCAACCGGTCTCGGGCAAACCTCAAATTACCCTGCCTTAGTGGGCCACACTGTGCCAGCAAACCTCGGCCTCTCCGCAGGGTAGCAGGTGGAAGAAATACAGTGTGTCAAACTTAAGCTATTAATGCATGCTTATAGGAAGGTTGGGCAATCCTACTTCCGTAGTGATACTGCCTCGGAAACCCAAGGAGGGGTCGCTATGAGTCGGGTTTGACTCGACGGCACATGACAACAACAACATAGGGAGACTGGTCACATATGGCATGTGCTTCCGTTCAGACACTAGTGCACCGTTTTGAAATGGGTGTCCTGCACGTCAGCGCAGTGTTGGGGCAGCTGAAATTGAGCTTATAGGCTTTCAAAGTCCAGTCTTCATGAGAGCAGGGTACGCACCCAGGGTTGCAGGCCTCTTAGACGGCAGCGTCATCTTTCTCGGTGTACAGTGAGGAGGAAGGAACAGCTCTGCAGGGAGATGGAAACCTTTATGGAGTCAAACTTAGTAAGCTGTTCAAATTAAGAACCAGCAGCAAACACTACAAGCACTGGGAAGACAGGGGCAGCAAACAGGCTTCATACAATAAAGAGCCTTTCCAAGCCAAGAGGCAAAGATGTCCACCTGGGAGGAGAAGCTGGCTTAAGACCATCTCGAAGAAATACAGGTGGTGAGTGAGTGTGTGGGGAGGAGTCAAAGGAATCTGTACTCAGGTGCAAGTGAAAGTGATGGGCGGTTCCTGTCGCCTGTGAGATGAGCTGGGAGGAGGATGCCTGCTGTTTGTGGAGATTTCTGGAAAGCGGGTGGGCCCTTGGCCTGCGAGAACAGGAGCAGCTGCACCCCAGCTAGACCAGCTCGGCCTAAATGTGAAGCTATAAACACGCTTTTACGCCTCTTGCCTGCACAGTTTCACGTCAGGGACTTAGCCCGAGTAACCTACCTGCTGGGTTCCAGGGTGTGTGTGCAAGCCTGATCACTTTGTGTGGTCAGGATGTTCTTAGGAGGTACACAGATTTGATAGCAACGGAGCGCCAGGAGCGGTGCTGGGGGCAGGGAACGCGGTGGTGTAAGCAGGCCCAGTTCCTGCCCTCACCAGCCCAGAAGGACGGACACCAACCATGAGGGCTCTGGGGCTGGGAGGTTATGCAGTAAGGGCACCTGACCTGCACTTGGTGGGAGAAGAGTACCCAGAGAAGGCTCCAGCTTTTCGGTTAGCAGCCAAATGTGTTTACCGTTTGCACCACCCAGGGACGCCCTCCATCGGTAAGCAATCCAGACTCATGTCTCAGAGCACGTACTAACTAGCAC
>NW_006921625.1:6985993-6994853 GCF_000298275.1 Orycteropus afer afer
ATTCGAGCCCACCACTCACTCCACAAGAGAAAGATGTGGCAGTCTGCTTCTGTAAAGATTGGCAGCCTTGGAAATCCTCTGGGGCAGTTCTACTCTGTCCTGTAGGGTTGCTATGAATCAAAACTGACTTGGTGGCAGTGAGTTTGGTTTTTCTTTTTCTTTTTCTTTTTTTTGTGGGGGGGGTAGGTGCTATTATTGGGAACTTAAGTTTTCTAAATTTCTGACAGGTAACACATATTGCCTTTATAATTAAAAAAATTATTTTTAGAAAGGACTATTATAATTATGCAGCCCCTGAAACTAATTTGTAGAATGCATCCAACGTAACTTGTCCCTGGCCTGCCATTACCACTAAGGAGGGATGGCACCTGACAGACCCAGAATTGGAGCCACATGATCCAGACAAGACTTGGATTTCGTTTCCACAGACTCTTCCCCAAAAAGGAAATTTCAGAGCCTCTAGGGCACAGTAGTTGCCCCCCACCCCCTCTCCTGAGCCATCAACAGTGGCCACTGGGGATACAACTCGGGGCTCCTTGGGAGAGCGTTTGCATGCCTTGTGGTCACCCCAGGGTTCTTCCAGGCAATATCAGGAAGGCATTGGATTTCTTTTCCTCCTGCGCCCCCCGAGTGACATTCCCTAACAGTCCTCTGCACCCTGTCAGTGGGATTTCTGATGTTGAAGGTATTCTGTCCAGTCGTCCTCTTGCTTATGTCTGGACTTGCATATAGATTTATGACGTCCTTGCAGAGAGGACAACCTCTTGCATTTGAAGAGAAGAGAAGGCTTGGATGTAACTGGTAGAATGAAGCCAGCAAGACGGAGGCCTGGCCAGCAGTGTCGGAGACCATGGTTACGGGCAGAAAGATGAACGTACGTGCCGTGTGCTCCTTCCTGCTCGTAGTCGGAGCGTGAAGGCTCCGCGAGGAAGGACAAACCCGTGCGACTGGGAGTTTTATCTGGTAGGAAGTCAGCTTGCATTTTCCAATCTCATGTGAACTAGACGTGTGAGGAGGCACTCTCCATTAAAGTATTTCTGGAAAATATACGTTTTAAAAAAATAAGACTAAGCTGCCTTAGGGCTTTCTAAGAACTAAATCCTATCTGAGCCCAACATTGTACTGAAGTGACTTTATGGAACCTGTTCTGCTCCCGTCGCTTTAGCCGCCATCCTTGGGCTTGTGGGAGAGACCCTGAGGATCATGCCTGTAATAGAAGTCAAGTTTCAGGGGGAAAAACACCTTAGGCTGCAGTTTCGTGTATCGAAACCCCTCCCATCCCAAGTGTTAAGCTTATATTCCTACCAATTATTGGTTGGCATGTTGGGGCAGTCTTAAGCCTGTGCCCAGTCAGGAAATAGCGATGGGCTTTTGGAGACAGGACGTGATTTTCAGAAGAGGATCTAGTCAGTATTAGGATGCAGGGTGGTCCAGGGTCAGTTGCTGGGGCCGCCTGCTGGCATTTCTTGTGAGGGACCAGGAGTGTAGTGGCTGCCCTCAGCCTGCCCCTCCCCCAGCCAGTGGCCTATCCTACTGAGTGCTGCCATCACAGGAAGGCTGTCTCTGTGCCCCCCTCAAGGACCTGTGGCTTCACCAACAGTGGTGCTGCACCAAGGCTTCTGGGGCCTGCTGCCCGGGACACCTGGCTTCCTTCTCCCCCTCCTCCCCACCCCTCCCTGAGCTGAGTGCCAGCTCTCCATTTCTGCCTCTCAGACGGCCATGGTTTGATTGTCCTGCCCCTTTGTGTTCTTGCTCTCATGAGAGTTGTCCAAAGGAGCATGGTCAGGAGTTCTGGGAAGGAAGGCTGAACAAGGCTGAGAGAGGTGGTGGGATGCAGCTGGTCCGGGGACCATGCTGACGGCGGCAAGGGCATAGAAGGCAAAAAGTACTTTACTTGGAAAGTCATTAAGGTGAAGGAATGAGCCCTGTAAGGACTGGGCAACGTGCCTGGTGCATCGTAAGTGCTCAATCATGATGAAGAAGATGGTGTCGGTCGCTATGGTGATGGTGCTGCTGCTAGCAGACATTTGTCTCCATAGAAATGTCATTGTTGACCTTGCCATTGGACGAGGAATTATTGTCACAGAGAAAGCATGAGGGAGATAGAACAAAGCAGAAATGAGATGGCTTAGGATGATCTAAGATGCATTCCCATCTCTGCCCAGGAACTGGGTGCGATAGCTCATTATCCCTGTGTCCTGGTGCCTGGCCAAGTGCCTAGCACAGTCATCCCTCAGTGAATGTCAGCTATTGTCTTCATTAGGAGTCAGGTGGCACAAGCAATTTTCTGTTGGCTGCTAAGCCACCTAGCAGCCCCACAAGAAGAAAGGCCTGACTGCTTCTAAAGATTACAGCCAAGAAGACCCTTTGGAGCAGTTCTGCTCTGTGACACGTGGGGTCACCGTGGTCGGAGCCAGTTCAACAGCCACTGCCAGCAGCCGCCTTTATGTACACTGAGCCCTTACTGAGCACTCTGCGTGCATCATTGTACAGATGAGGAGACTAAGGCTTACTCCAGGACACTCAGCAGGTTGGGGAGGAACCAGGGTACATGCCCAGGCCCGTGTGGCTCTCTAACTCCTGGTTTTTAACCACAGTGACCATTGTCTTCTCATTCTCAGCAAATCAGGAGAACTTACTATGCATGGAAGGATTGTGAGTTCTGTTAGCTTAGTTTGTAGCCAAAGGAATTTATCTCTAAGTGTAGAATTTTTTTAGGCTTTATCAAGATACCTAAGAAAGCTATCTTTCGGACTTCTCTAATCTCCCATTCCCCAGTAAAATCCCTTCCCACAGGAAGCCATATACCTGTATAGCAAGAGTTAATGTTTATTGAGCCCCACGGTGGGTTTGAATTGCCAGCCTTCTGGTCAGCAGTCAAATGCCTTAGGCCAATGTACCGTGAGGGCTCCTTATATTGTCTGATCATGTTCTGTGTACTTAGTGCTTCACATGTAATACCTTGACTGACTTTTAATGAAGGGAAGGGTTATTATGCCCATTTTACAGATGAGGAAACTGAAGCACAGAGAAGTTGAGTAACTTGCTCAGAGCCACACAGGGAGCAGGTGAGCCAGAGTTCAAAGTCAGGTCCACCAGATTCCATAGCCCACATACTCACCCACCAGCCACTCCTGGACCTGGGAGGACAATGGGAAGATTCTGGAGCAGTGCCATGACAGTGCACGTGTTGGCCCCACAGCCCTCAGACTTCACTGCTGTGGTCAGTGGCTGGGAGGCCTGGGCTGCCTCTCCACACCAGGTCCCTCACCAGCCATGTCTCCACTGCCCCACTTTCTTCTTGTTCCTCCTCTTATCCCCAGTCATCCACCCTTCCCAGGTGGTTCTCATTCCACGCTGGCAGGGTTTGTCCAGGCAGACATCCCGGGGCTGAAGTGACAGCACCAGGCCCTGGGATGACGCTGGCCCATTGTCTGGTCATGTTGATCCCACATGTAACATGTGCACAGAACATGGTCCCAGGTGCCGTGAGCTGTCAGTCCTGGCGCTCCAGATGTGCACCAGACCACAATGACATGCCCGAACCCTCAGCCCTCGGAAGGTGCTCGCGGAGACCCCATTATCCACTTCCCATTTCAGGGTAGTCTTCGCTCCACACCCCTCTTCTGTGAGAGGTAGGAAAGGCTTCGACCCTGCTCCGTGAGTGTGATCAGCAATGTCACTGTGTAGTGGCCCGGTATCCTGTAACTTCGTCACATTGTTCTGTGGCCCGTTTCCTGTCCCTAATATCAGGCTGACATTCAGACTGATACTCTCAGCCACGTTTTCATGACCAATCTTCTGTTCATTTTGATGATGAAACCAAAAAAAGCCTGCTGCTGTAGAGTTGATTCCAGCTCATAGAGACCCTATAGAACTGAGTAGAACTGCCTGATTGGGTTTCCAAGGCTAACATCTTCACAGAAACGAAACAAAAAAAACAAAGTCATTGCCATTGGGTCAGATCCAACTCATAGTGACCCCTCCTTGGGTTTCCGAGGTAGTATCACTATGGAAACAGATTGCCCAACCTTCCTTCTGAGGAGTGGCTGGTGGGTTTGAACCACCAGCCTTCTGGTTAGCAGTCATATGCCTTAGGCACTGCGCCACCAAGCAAAGCCCAAACCACACCAACTGCCGTGGGGTCGATTTCCACTCACAGCGCCCCTAGAGGACAGAGCAGACTACACCCACTGCTGTGGGGTCGATTCCCACTCGCAGTGCCCCTAGAGGACAGAGCAGACCACACCCACTGCCGTGGAGTCGATTTCCACTCACAGCGCCCCTAGAGGACAGAGCAGAGCTGCCCCCAGGGTTTCCAAGGCTGTGAACTTTATGGCAGCAGACAGCCTCATCTTTCTCCTGCGGAGCAGCTGGTGGGTTCGAATCACCAACTTCTCAGTTAGCAGCAGAGCTGTACGAACCCACTATGCCACCAGGGCTCTGTTTTGGTGATAAGAGCTGCACGTGAATGCTAACATCCCAGGCTGTATCGGCAGGGGCGAGACCAGCCTGCCCTGGAAGGGGCTCCGTGCCCTCCCACTGTCCTCGCGTTGCAGCCTGACCGTGCTTGCTGTCCAGTTCCACACGGGGAGCATGCCGGCCTCCGCCAGTGACTCTGAGAAGTCTGGCTACAGGCGGAGAGGCAAAGGAGATCAGTTTGCCAAACTGTCAGGCGGGGTGAGTCGAGGATCCCAGATGCTCTGTCCCTACCTCGCGCCCCTTTGCTGCGTGGTCTCGTGAGGATTTCTGGGCCTCGCTTGTTTCCTCGCTGTCTTGCAAACAGTTGGCATGCTCGGCTGCTGACAGGAAAGCTGGAGGTTGGAGTCCACCGAGAGGCACCTCGGAAGAAAGGCCTGACAGGCGGCATCCAAAACTCTGCCCAAGGCCCCTGTGGAGCCCAGCTCTGCTCCAACATGTGTGGTGGTTGGGAGCTGGTGTCAACCCTCAGGAACCGGGGCTGAGCTAGGACCTGTGTGATGGCTGAGACCCTCAGGCCCTGAGCCTCGGGATATTTTGGAACAACCCATTTCACCTGCATCTCTGTCTTCAGGATCAGGGTACAGCCTGGAGGGGGCACTGGGGCACGTGCGGCCCTGGTCCCTCCGTCCTGCTGGAGCAGCATCCTCACCACCACACAGGAGAGCCCCTCCGACGGTGGCCTCGCGCCTCCTGCACACCCCGACGCCATCTGCCGCAAGAGCTGCTTCTGCCACAGACGTGACCCCCACGCGGGAGCACTGTGTACAACTGACAAGTTACAGCTGTCGTGTAGAAAAGGGGCAGGTGGGGGTGCTTGGCTGGTGCTTTCCTGAGATCTGATGCCTCAGCTCTTGTCCCTTTACCTCTGGGACCCTCACAGAATGGATGGGCACTGTGAGCAGGATGCCTCCAGCAGCCCCTGAGCCCAACTGTGTCCTTCCTGCCCGCTGCCAGCTGTCAGCAGGCGCTAGACATGTGGGGTGGACCGCAAGGTGACAGTGGCACTGGGGCGGCCACAGCTGAGGCAGACAGGGAAGGCAGGTGCCATAAGGGTTCTGGAGACCATCTCTTGTCACCCAGCTGAAGTGACTGCAATTTAGGAAATCATGCTGGAACCTTCCATGGCTCAGGGCTGGGCACCACATATTAGACCTCCGGGCTCTAGGATGGAGCCGGACAGGCTTCTCTCTCTCCTGCTGGGGCCAGTGCACAGGCCGATGTGCAGAGACCGCTTCTCCAGAAGGTCCCCTGGCACAGGGATGATTCCAAAAGATGCAGAAGGGCCGAGACAGCCCCAGGAAAGATGGTGACGCTGAAGCCACCTCGTGCCAGGTTTCTCTCCCTCCTGGATCTCTCCTTGAGGGCGCAGCCTGAACCTGCGGCCTCTGTGGGGCCTGACGTGTGGGGGAGAGCTGGACGCAGGGCAGAGGCTCCCAGGAGCTCCGTGCAGGGAGTGGGCCTCGTCAGCTCCGCATCAGACCCGCCCTTGTGTGTGGCTCCAACCCTAGAGTGTGGCACCGAGTCACCCGGAGGCGCACCCAGAAACAGCCCTTCCCCCACGCCGTCTGCAGCCTGCAGATGGCCAGGGCCCTCAGCCCTGGGCACGGTGCTGGGAATCCCAGGCCTGCCTCCTGCAGGCTGCGTGCGCTGCACTGTGGCTCTTCCCCTCTGAGGCTGCCGTTGTCTTGTTTGAGAAACTCGTCTATCCAGTTGCCGTGGGGCCAGGACAGAACTGCCCTCCAGAGGATTTTCAGTGTTTGAGCTTTGGGATTCCCAGACTTCTGTTCTGAGGTGTGTCTGCGTAGACTTGAACCTCCAACCTTTGGGTTAATGGCCGGACGCGTTTACTGTGGAGACTTTCTTCTCCTTCTGGCCCCAGGGGCTTGCACTGAGGCTTAGTGACCCTGACCGAGGGCTGGGTTTGCTGCCTGAGGGAGGGCTGTCTTAATGCCACCAGGTTCTGCTCTGCCTGCGTCACAGCGGGGTGAGCCTCTCACCGTATAAAACGTGAAAGCAGGGCACTTCCACATTTTGGAAGTCTGCCACTTGGCTTGTCCCGAACCCGTAGGTGCCTGCTTCTTGGTGGCCATGATGAAATTTGAGTTGTGGCCTTTTGAACAAAGTTTTATGTTGATGCCTCGTGATTTTAAGCCTGTTCACTCAAGAACATCTGAAAATAGAAGGTGGCTCTTTGCTGAGTTGTTTGTGACGTGTGCAGCCGAGGCAGATGACAGAATGGCCCGTATGGAGGAATCACAGCCGTTTCCAATCCGTGTCACCGTTCTTGGTGCTCTGAACCCCAGGTGATGTCAGAGGACAGAGAATGCGGCAGGCAGAAGCTGAGATGGTAGAGAGACATCTCCAAGCTCTACTGAGCCTATGTGGGAGCATCACAATTGTTGTGAGGAAGCAGAAGCCATTAGATGAGGCTGCCCAAGGTTATCGAGAAGTGTGCTTGTTACCTGCCCCCAAACTGAGTCCCACCTGAAATGGACAGCCTGGTAAAAACTTGTAAAGTGTGATTGACAGGAAAAAGGACAGATAGAAAGGGTGTTCCAACATGAAGAAGGCATCTGTGGTGGGGGTAGGGCAGCTGTTCTGAACCCCTCAGGAGTTGGAGGGACGGTTGGTGGGTGTGATGAATCAGCTGACACAGGCATTTTTCCTTGGCTCTGTGTAAGACGATGGAAAATTTCCTATTGCAAGTCTAATTTCCCCAGAAGTGAGAGTCTGTATTGAATAAAGGCGGCAGTCTCTAAGGAGTTGGGAAGCAGTTTGTAGTGGGCGTGTGCAGGGAGACAGGAAGCCACAGTGCTCTTTATCTGCTGAATCAGATGCCGGAAGAGTGACACTGCAGACCAGGCTCCCTGGTCACCAGCCAGGCCTGCAAGTTGAAGGCAGGACCGTCCTGGCCCTCATGGTTAAACGATGACCATCAGTGCAGGACAGGAACCAACTCCGGAAATGCTATGAGAGTGGAGCCACAAGCCACATCAGCCCCCAGGAGAAAGCTGTCGGTCAGTCTGCTGTCCACCAGCCAGGGAGCCTGGGCTGTGGCAGCTAGGGACCTGCAAGCACCTCTTGGCAAGATAAGATATCACTGGAGACCTTGAGCACTGGCTGTGAGAATGGGGCTGCACTCGGCTCTTCTGGAATCAAGCCCCCAACCACCTGATAAAACCAGCACACTAGCTTTATCTGTTTCCCAGACACGGAAGCCAATCCACCAGAGCCTGGGACTTCCCGCAAACACACACGAAGGCAGAACCTGGCGGTGCTGTTCACCTAGGACTTCAGAGGCAAGTTGCCGTCGGCTTGAAGCTTCTGTATGAGGTGGAGCTGAGCTGCTGGATTCCCACCTGGGACCCTTCTGCTGAGCTTTATGCAGGACCCACAACATGCCCTTAGTTGTGCTGGGGTCTGCTGAGGCCCCACCTTGTTAGAGTAAGGATGGCCACAGCCGCACAGAATGTACCTATTTGCGTGTGACGTAGAGCCAGGATCACAGTGCCAAGGACATAGTGACCTGGGAGGTCGCAGTGGCCTGAGGGGAAGACTCCTGGTGGACAGTGGATCCGCCTGTGGCGTGGCCCAGGCAAGATAACCTGTTGAGACCCAGCCTGGCCGTGTCGCTCTGGGGGTCTACGAGTGGCCAGTGATGCAAACATAAACGAGCATCAACCTAAGTGAAGATAGTACCGTTTTCTGTATCTGATGGGGGATCGGTGTGTTTTCATAGCCCCTAGTTCAGCCCGATTGCTCTTTAGGAAGAGCAAAAAGGGTTTAGTCTTGTGAGCCCTCCAGGGGGATCCAGGTCCTTCTGATTTCAACCCTGCACCCAGGTACCTGCGACAGGCAGTAGCCTCTCTCTGCCCTCTGTGTTGAACGTGAATGGCAAGTGTTAACTTACTCACTAGATTCCCTCCCTTGACTGAGAGAGAAAGGACAGATGGCAAAGGTTTACTTTAGGCATCTGAACCTTGTCCATGGGCTAAGCACAACAAGGATTGTGAGGTGGCGTGGGACCAGGCAGTGTTCCATTCGGTGGACACAGGGTCACTGCGAGTGAGATCCAACTCGATGGTACCTCTCAATGACAGCCTTGTCCACATTATAAAAAGAGTGGAAACTGGTACCCGTTAAAATTCCCCGTGCAGAAAATTCCCCGTGCAGAATAATAGCTGCCTTCTTTGTCCTCCTCAGGTCTCCTCCATGTATGTGTCACATCAGCATCAATGTGACATCACACTCCACCTCCTGTTTTTAATATCCCTTATGAATTCCTCATGGGAGCTCTGGTAGCATAGTGGCTAAGACACTTGCCTGCTAACCAGACGGCTGGCGGTTCAAACCCACCAGCCACTCCTCAGAAGGAAGG
>NW_006921625.1:6995048-7027300 GCF_000298275.1 Orycteropus afer afer
TTTTTGTGATGCTGTAAAAGACATTAGGGTGAGCAAGTTCATGTGTAAGACCTAACACAATCTCTCATCGTTTACTCAGGAGGGAGTTGCCCATAGCTCTGCAGGGTAGCACACGTTGATAGTTCCGAATGGGTTATGCCAAATTGTTTTCCAGGGTAGTGGTGTGAGTGTCCAAGGGTCCAGCAGTGGTTGAGAGTGTGTTTTATCATATAAGGGAATGGGATTTCAGTATATTCTGGTAGCCTCTGGGCCTCATGTTTTCTGTGGTTGATTGGAGATCAGAGCCCACTGAGGAAGCCAGCAGGACCCTCTGGGAGGACCTGGAGCAGCTGGCAGGGCCACCCCCCCGCAGGCTTGCACCAGGGAGGAGGAGCTCCCTAACCCTCTGTTACTCCTGCCATTTCCAGCTGTCCTTGTTGGGCAAGGTTTCAAAATGCCTAAGTTTACAGACAACCCGTTCGTAAGTTTAAAATGGGTCATTAGCATCCTAGGTGAAGGCTAAAGTTGTCAGATTTAGCAATGAAAATTTAGGCTGCCCGGCGAAATTGGAATTTCAGATAAAGGATAATTTTTTTCATCTCAGTATGTCCCAAATGCTGCATGGAACATACTAAAAAGAAATTATTGCTTGTTTATCAAAAGTTCAGCTTTTACTGGCTGTCCTGTGGTTTATCTGGCAACCCTGTTGGGTCGTGGTCCAGCATCCTTGTTAAGGGTGGGGCTGTGAGGCTCCGACAGTTGTCCGTGCTCCCTTAACCCCTGTGACTGCAGCCGTACAACAGATACTGCACTTAGCTCAGAGTGTGGTAAGGGCTTTGCAGCAAGTCAGAGCTCAGTAAATCCCCACCACCCCAGTCATTCCCATGGAAAAGAGAACTGGTTCTTCAAAGTTAGCTCCATTCTGGTCGTGTTTCCAATAATCACACAGGAGTCCGGTCTCCTTCCTCTGAAGAGTACAGGTTCCTCAGTGATTGACAAGGGTCTCTGGGTAGTGCAAGCCATTTGCAGTTGGCAGCTAAGCTAAAGGTTGGCAGTTTGAATACACAGAGGGGTGCTGTGGAAGAAAGGCGTGGCCACCTGCTTCTGTTTAGATTCCAGCTAGGAAGACGTCAGGGAGCACAGTTCTGCCCTGGAACAGTGGGGTTGGCATGGATCGGAATTGATTCGACAGCACTCAGTGGTGGTGTTTGGGTTTGGTTTGAGTGGTTGGTGTAAACCGTAACTGGGCCTCAGAAGACAGGCCTGGTGATCTGCTTTGGAAAAAACAGCCATTGCAAACTCGGTGGAGCCAGTTCTGTCCTGATACACGTGGGGTCACCAAGAGTGGAAGTCGGAGCCACCTCGATGGTGACTGCTTGCAGTGGTTAGCGTCTCTGTGGCAGGTGCCATCCCTGATGGAGACCTGCTGGCATCTTTCTGCACAGGTGTGGTCTCTGTCCAGGTCCGGAGACATCCTGCTGGGCATGGTGAATGCTGTTACTCCCACAGCAAATCCCAGAATCGTCCAATTGCTATCCCTCCATTGGTTCCATCTGTGTCCAGTTCCTGGTGGCGGCCTCATGACAAAGATGATCCAAGGCAGTTCCAAGTGATGATCCAATTCAATGAAAAACCCCTATCTCCCATTTGCCCTACAAACTGAGGGTATTTTTCACTTGCTTGGAGTTGTAATGGCAATAGGAAAGATATTTTATAAAAAAACGTTTAAAACAATAGGGGGAGTTAATTGATGTATTGAAGTTCTGAAATTGATGACTTCATGGTCTCCAAAACCTACCGACTGTCATAAGGAACCTAAAGTTCCATACAGAAAGGCAGTTCCAGACAGGGGCCACGTACCCAGGCCCAGAGTGCGTTCCTGCGTTGGACCAGGTCTCTCAGCCCTCAGGATTTTCACCAGATTCCTCTGGGCTGTTAAAATACAACACTACAGTAAGACTTAGAATTGACTTTATGGACATCACCTTTCTCTGTAAAATATGGGCATTTTATAGCCTTGCCAATCTTAAAGACACCATGGGCTCAACCCCTGTGTCCTGATCAGCACAGGTTACCTGCAGGCCCAGGGGGATAGGCTGCTATGGTAATTGTCCAGTCTCCACAGAACCTTCCAGAAGTAGGTCTCCAGGGCACTCAAGACAATTGCAGCAAACTCTGTTCTCAAAAGTCAGATGTTGTCTGGCCTAATATCTGGGGGAGTAAATCCTTTGTTTTCATTCTTCTTCATTCAAGGGCAACCCCAAGTAGCCTGGGCCATATGGGTTGCCCAGCTGTGGAGGGAGGCCCAAGCCTTGGGGGTTTCCAGGCCCAGGTACACATCCTGGCCTGTTGCTTCCTCCCTGCATCCTCTCATTTCTCTCCCTGGAGGTCAGAGATGACACTGTGTGGGGCTGGGAAGACAAATCGTGACAGCCGTGGAACATGGGTGCCTGTGATGGGAGGTGTCACAGTCAGTGTTTCTGCAGGTCACTGGACCACGTGTTTCCCTTGGGAGCCCCCAAATCCTCTTCAGAGCCTAGTTCAGCAGATGCTGTTCTCATCCTAGCACCCCAGGAGGAACATGAGGGAGCAGGGCATTCCCTCCAGCAGAGGGCTTGTTTCTGGGGTTCAGTTTTATCTTCAGTTACATGTTGGGTAAGATGGCGTCGTGGGAACAGAACATGACAAGGCAGATTCAAGCCCCAGGCTGCAGGTGCCAGCCTTCCTGCAGGCACCTGGTCCCAGACTCTCCCAGAGCAGGAGCAATTTCTCATCTGTTCCCACTGGGCCCTTCCAGCAGACCTTATGCACTTGGGGGAGGGAACACTGGGATGCACACTCACTGGCTGGGAGATGTCTGACTTGGAGATCAGAGTTGACCACGTTGTCCTTAATGCCTTGTGTGATATCCTGGTGGCCAACTTCTGGAAGGTTCTGCTGACATTGTCCGAAGAGTGAGGGCTGGGGCTCAGTTCTAATCCTAGCTCACCTGTGGCTGTAGACTTGTCAAGCCTCTGTTTCCCTGTCTGTAAAATGGCAATAACGGTACTCACCATGGTGGGTGGATGTGGAGCTGTGGACCACAGTTTAGAGCCTATTATACATTGAGGTTTGCCTGGAACAGCCCTGTTTCTCCCCATTGTGACATGCTCATTCGTGGTGTCCCTGTCCCTCAAAAGTGTGCTGGCCCAGATGGTGATGTTAAGTGCCGGCAAGCTGGTTCCTACTCATGTGATGCCATGCACAACAGAATGCAGCTCTGCCTGGTCCCATGCCATTCTCACAGTCATTGCTGTGTTGAACCCCATTGTTGCAGCCATTGTCAGTCCGTCTTGTTGAGGGTCTTCCTCTTTTTTGCTGACCCTCTCCTTCACCAAACATGATGCCCCTCTCCAGTCCAGATGATGGCCACCCTAGATGTGTAGGTACCTAACAACGGCACACTTCCAAATGCGTTGCCCTTGAGTTGATTCTGACTCACGGTGACCCTGTAGGACAGAGTCAAACTATACCCCGTAGAGTTTCCAAGGCGTGTAATCTTCAAGGAAGCAGACTGCCTGCCACGTCTTTCTCCGATGGAGCAGTTGGTGGGTTTGAACCACTGACCTTTTGGTTAATGGCCAAGCACTTAACCCCTGCACCACTGGAGCTCCTTTCAGCCTTTTATGGTTATTATAACATTTCATGCTTTCTTCATCACTGTAAGAGACAGTTTTATCTGCTGCTGTTATTTCAGTAATTAAGCTTAGAGGAGTAGAAGCTGTGCAGGGTTTGTCTCCTCTCATTCCTGATTCTTAAGCTCAGAGCTGAACATTGTGCACCGGGCGGACAGTGGTGGAGGAGGACAGGAGACTCCCCCCACTGCATTTGTGCTTGGGATTCTAGATGGAACACAGTGTGTGGGGGGCTTTGGGAGAAAACATTGAAGACTGATGATTGAGGGGGGTGGAGGAGGGCTTTGCACCTCTCGGGAGCATTGTAGGGTTTGCCTTTTAAAATCTGGAGTTCTCTGTGAAGGCTTCTAGGCAGGGTCCTCTGGCCGCCTTCTGAGGTCACCCTGGTGGCCAGCCAAGCTCCAGGAGGGGAGGGAGACTGCCGCCTGACCTGCAAGCCCTCTGGTTTTGATAGATGTCCACCAGTCCCAATGGTCAAAACCAAAGGCATCGTTAATAAAGGATGCATCTGGAGTAACATTTAATGCATGTGATCCGTTTCATGTGAGGTAGGAAAAGTAGATTGATGACCACAGGCGCAGCCCTTTCCCTGGAGGTATTCAGGCCTAACAATTTCCTGAGATGATGAAACAAAAGTCTGTCCCAGTGGTGATGGACGCAGAATGCTCTGCTAGAGTGTATCTTGTTAGTGGCGAAATTTAGAGCCTCAAGTTGGGAAACAGTTGGGCAACAAATGAGTGAATGCCGACACGCTGACTTGTACTCGTGTAGTTTGTTTTTTAATCTTTATGGGAATTCTTTGAACTTTGGAGGGGGTTTTTACTGTTACAGGAAAAGCTACAGCTTGTCCTTGTTGGGTAGAGCCAAGCTTGTATTTCCTAATTCTATCACAGTGCTTCCCCTATTCGAGTGGGGTCCCTTATCCTGGGGGGCTGCAGGAAAGATCAGAATCCTGAGCAGGAAAATTAAGATGTGTCTCCACATGGGGTCACCAGGAGTGAGGATCAACGTGACAGCAACTGGTTTGGCTTTTTCAGTACGAGATGCATTTGTGTGCGACTTTTGGGGGGTTTTGTTTTCTCTCTCATCGCTCAAGCTCCTTTAAAAGAAGGCGGCTGGCTGGCTGGAAGCAAAAGCTTTCTCACCAGGCCACAAAGCGAGCAAGTGACAGGGTGGGGCAGATGATGGGAGAAAGCAGGACGGCTGCCTGGCGAGGGTGGGGTGGTCATGTCCTAGGCGATGATACAAGTGCTCGTGTCGCCAAGGAAGGTAAGCACGCGGTCTCTGGCCAGGAAAGGAGGACGACTTGTGAATTCTGACAAGCCCGTGAACACGTGACCCTCGGCCACTGCTCCCGGCCTCTGCACTGTACACAGTGTGAGATCTTTGGCTGTGGGTTTTGCTGGGATGATGAGTGGACAGTTGATTGGCATGAAGGCACACCTGCTTCTGGAAAAGACCCTGTTTCTTGAGTCTCGCGTCTGGGCTGAGTCCTTGTTGCCTTCCGCATTGTCTCCTGCCTCCCAGGGGTGGAGGACGTTCTCCCCACACGTGCCTCTGCGTCACCTGCTGCGCTCCTTTCCCCGATTTCCTGTAGCGTCTTCTGCTGACACTCTGGTCTCTGGTCAGGTTACTCTCCCCACAGATTCCTACAGTCAGCTACTTCATTGTGTTCTGTGAGTTCAGGTAACCCTGAAGTGTGTATTACAGAAGCCTCAAAAGGAGATGCCTTTCCTGTGATGCCCCTGTGTACAGGCTCCTCGGAGATGTTGTGGGTTCCAGACCACCACATGAAGCAGAATTCGCAATAAAGCGAGGCACGCCACGGGTTTGGTTTCCCAGGGCATGTGCAAGTTACGTTTATGCTAGACTGTGGTCTATTAAGTGTAGCATAGTGTTATGAAAAAGTTTGAAATATTGTGAGAATGACCAAAATGTGACAGAGACATGAAGTGAGCACATGCTGTTGGAGAAACAGTGCCAGTAGACTTGTCAGATGCATAGTTGGCACCAGCCTTGCATTTGTGAGATACACAGTGTTTGTGATGGCACAGTAGGGTGAAGCGTGCCTGCCTTTAATGCTGACTTAAACGCAGAGTGTGTGGGAGGGGAGGGGTCGAGGAGGGATGCCGGGGGGAGAGCAATGCAGTGTGGGATTATCCCTGTGCTGGGGACACATCTCTCCACCCCTGACCAGAGGCGTGCGTGGTGCTGTCCCCACTGGGTTACCCCTGGGAAGCCCAAGGAGCAGAATCACAAAGCCGCTCACCTGGGTCCTGTGGTCAAACCCTACATGGCAGAGCTGCTAGCTGAGCCCGCTGGCCTGTGCTCACAGCCATGTGCTGCTCACGCACGAGCAGTCAGTGCCGACCCTGACAAGCCGACGGAATGGCCCGTTCCCAAGGCTGGGCGTGTCTGACTGGACAGACAAGGTGGGGTCAGAGAAGCCACCAGGTCTTCAGCACCAGGCACAGGGATTTGGACAAGTGTGATGGGAAAGGAGGCACCAGCAGAGGGTTTTGAGTGGGAAAACAGTCCAGTGAGAGTCCTTGGTCAGCTCTCACAGGCGAATGAGGGGGAGGGACAAGAAGTTGCAGCCTGGGGGACCAGCGGGGAGCAGAGCCGGCTCCAGCAGCAGTGACGTCTGGACAGAGGGTCCCACTCCAGGGATTTGGATACTCCTCAGCCACCTGCCTTCGCCAGGAATCCAAGCCGACTCACTAGGCTGGTGTAGACCCTCACCTCAGAAAGGAGCTCCTACTGGTAGCCCTCTCACTTCCTTTGTTGTAATCTTAGTGCTTTGATTTTTTTTAAATATTTTATTTGTTGTTAGGAGTACACATAGCAAAATCACCAGTTAGTTTCTCCTTGTACAGTTCAGTGACATGGATTACGTTTTTCAAGTTGTGCAACCATCCGCACCACCCTCGCTGAGCTACTCCTCCCCCATGAACGTAAACTCACTGCTCCTCAGGTTCCTGTCTGATCTTCCCAGTTGCTGTTGTCAATTTGATCCCATACAGAGAGTTCTTAAAGCTTAATGCTGACAACACACATTCTTCACTAGTTGCTCTGGTTCCCTAGTGCTGCTCTAACAGACGATACCGCAAATGGGGTGGCTGAACAACAGGAGTTTATCCTCTTACAGTTAGGAGGCTTTAAGTCCGAGTTCAAAGTGCCAGGCTCTAGGGGCTGGGTGAAATCCCCTCAACCTTGGGCTCTGCCTCCTGCTCCTGGCCACTGAAGCTAGAGGCTTTTCTTTACTCAGACAGCAGTTGGCTACTAAGGCTAACAAACCCAAAGTCAACAAGTAAAAAGGCACAGTCCAATGTTACCAAACCACACGACAGGCCATTGATTAAAGTCCGTTGAAAGTCTCAAGGTTAGCAGAGCATGGTAGGCTGCTAAACAATGACACGGCTACACCCAGGGTTCAAGCGTGCCGTAAGCTAGAGACAGTTCCCAAAGCTATTTCTTGTATACGGGAAGCAGACCCCATCCCAAAGGCAGCTACTCAGCTGCTTGTGGTAGATCCCACCATGGAGTTGATTGCCAGTCTCATCATGGGGAATAGCTATATCCAGCTGCCCGGCCACTCAACCAGGCTCAGCAAGTTGACATACAAACTTAATTACCATGCTAATTAAACCACACTATTGTTTGCTTTTAAGAAGACTTCAGGGTTGGTTTGTTTTTAAGAAATACACACAGTTAGAAAAAAAACTAAACAGTACCAAAGAATGTTGGGAATAAGTGAGTGTTCCCTGTGTCACCCACTGCCAGGGCCCCAGCGTTTCTTCTCTCAGCCAGAACCACGGTTTCCAGCCCCTGTGTACATTTCCAGGAAGAAGCCTTGTGTGTATGAATGCCTGTGTGTACCTGCTGCTGCTGACAGTCATGGTGGCGATGACAGGAATGGTAGCCAGCATTGACACAGTGCTCAAGATCTGCCTGCACCGTCCTAAGTGCTTGGTCAATATTTCCTCATGAGTGTCTCCTGACAACTCTGTCAAGTGGGGCCACTGCAAGTCAGAATTCACTCAAGGCACCCACCAGCAGCTGCTACCTGCTAGACACTTGAGTGTGACACTGCACTGATGAGCAAGATGTTAATCTCATAGGGCTTCATGGGGTTTTGGGGGGTGGGTAAGATCAGACATGCATTTCGAAAAGATCCTCCCATGGTGATGCTCATACTTTAAGGGGTGAATTTCGTGATACCTGACTTGTATGTGTTAACCCTATTAACAACAACAGAAGGATCCCGTTGGCTGCATGGCAGAAGTGGCACCTGAGACAGGTCCAACCACCTTCCTCACCTATGGTCATGACCAAGGGGGGGCAGTCCTCTGCCTAGTGCTGATACAGGGGAATTGAGAGGAACAGTCTCTCTGTAATCAGAGCTGCTCTTTTAATTAAGTCCAGAAGAATCCCAATGCTGATGTCTACAAGATGCCTCCATCAGTTACAGAGATCAGTAAGCTGAAATCAATAAAGCAAGGCTGAGATCTAGGGGTACTTGTGGAACCAAAAAGAACCCTGGGTTTTCTTCAAATATGAGGGAAGAGAATCACCTTCATTTTCCAAAGAGCTGGTCTAGGGAGAGGGCTCTGGTGGGGCAGTGGTTAAGTATTCAGCTGCTAATCAAAGGTGGGTGGTTCAAACCCACCAGCCGCTCCATGGGAGAAAGATGAGACAGTGTACTCCAGTGAAGATTGACAGCCTTGGAAACCCTCTGGGGCAGTTCTCCTCTATCCTGTGCTGTCACTAGGAGTTGAAACCCACTGACCAGTGGTAGATGGTCGGAGGTTTAGGGATGGTACACGTGTACGTTGACAATGGACGTTCCTCAGTTCCAGATAAAGTCAGAATTTAGGGACTTGAAAAATGTCAGTATCATTATCATTATTAGAACAAATCCTACTTTCTTCAAAATTCTAATTAACGGACTCAAGCTGTGCTGATTCAACACCGAACTCCGTACCTTCGTGTCTGGTCATGCAGCACACAGCCAGGCTGCTGAGCTACACAGAAAATGGGCCGGGAGCAAGCGGAACCTAAGCTCACATGCTCCTGGGCCAGTGGTTGGACACAGGTACATCCTATGCCATTCCCATCACCTCAGTTCTGCTCCCACCCTGGTCTTCACAGCTGCTCCAGCCCAAGCATATTATTTGGACTGGTCTTGTTTCCAGTGACAGAAAACCCAACTCAAAACAGCTTAAGCATACAGGGACATGTTTTGGCTCATGTGGTCGTCTTCGCTGTACTGTAGTTTCCTCTGTGTAGGCTCCAGGAGCCGTCTATCAACAAGTCCAGGATCATATTGCTCTTAGGTTCTCTTGTTTTCTTTATCAGTGTCTGTGGTGAGCATGGAAGAAAGAAGCCCTTAGGTGAGGCTCCCATCTCTGGGGACCAGACACGGAGGCCAGGAGGGGTGGCATCCCAGCCTGGCTCACCTGATAAACATGCCCCCAGACAGGCCCTCCTCTAGCCCCACATACCCATATGCTCAAGGCTACAAGATAAATTAGCTTTCCAGCTCACCCCAGACACAAGGGCAGAGAGGAAACAAAATCCAAGCAACTAGCTGGAGGAGCAAGGGGAGGAAGGCAACACGGTTTGATGCAGCGATTTGATGTCACCAGGACTGGTCCTCTCCAACTTGCCAGCATGCCTTCTGTGGGGTAAATTTCATCTCCCTTCTCTGGGTAGCTTCTTCTCCAGCAGCTTCATACCCTTTCCCTGGGGTTGCAGATGGCAACGGCACATTTCATCCCTCACACCATGAGACTACAGCCCCCAAACAGGGCAGAAGAGAGAGGACCCTTGGTAGACTCAAAGCCACCCAATTGCAGAGACTGGGCATGGGAAAAAGTTCCTCAAAGGAAAACTAGGGAGCTACTGGCAGAAAATTAGGCACAGAGGGCTTGGAAGCCCCCATGGATGCCCACTACTGCCTTTCAGTCATCTCCCAGCTACTAGCCTGGCTTTCCTCCTTCCCTGTCAACCCAGCCTGATATCCAGAAAAGCCCCAACTCAGGATCAACCCACACTCTGCTCAGTCCCTCGCCTCCTAAGCCACAGAGCGCTGGCAGAGAGGAGCCCCGTCCCAGCTCCCTGGTGACTGTCCTCACGGCCCAGTCATCCTCTCCTGTGCCTGTTACATCAAAAGTTCATCTTATTTGCTGCCTTCTTTAGGTGACTCACGTAGGGGAGACTCACTTCCTGTCAGCCACGTCTTCCAGGGTGGGACCTTCATGCCTCTCCCCCACTCACTCCCATAGGCCTTAGCCCATGCTCTCCCAGTACCTGGCACTTCATGTGGTTGTTGCCTGGACTGTAACCTGCTGGGGCCAGGAGGTGAGCGACTTGGCCCGGGGCTGGGCACCCAGAGGAGAAGAGAGGGGAATTGCTGCAGGGACTGACTGGCTCTTCAGCTCTGGGGCTGAGGAGTTAGAAGTGTTCAGTGCAATGATACTTGTAAAGCATCTGGCAGAAATAAATGATTGGGTTGTGACCAAAAAGTCTCCAGACACTGTCAGTGTCTCCTGGGGAACGCAGAGCAACGTGTTCCATCCGCAGCACTTGCTGTTTATTCTCCAGCTTTGTCACATGCTGTTTCTGGAAGAAGGAGACAGACTTCACCAGGCAGAGATGAAGGGAAGGACCCTTCCCCCAGAGGAGCAGCCTGGGAGGAAGCCTCAGGCGTGGATGAGCCCAGGGGTGATGAGGAAGAGGGAAGGGAGGACGCTCCACGAGCAATGACTGCTGCACCCTTTGAGCGACTGGCAAGGCTGAGAATCAAGTCTGAATTCCCTTCATGTCTGCAGTGTCCCCAGATGCAGGTTATGAAAAGATTCTGTGCTCATAAAAGCATTACAGAGAGTGTGTTTCATGTGTGCGTCCCAGTACAAGGTGCCCAGCAAAACTGTGGGCCCTGAGGTAATCAGCTACATTTTAAACTTTGGGGTCCAGACCCCCAATATGTTGAATCATGCATTTTGCTCTTGAGCTCCCATGCTGCTTGATAAAGAATAAGTAAGAAGAGAAGACTGAAGAACACCTTGCTTTATTCGATCTTTTTTCTTGGCTCTTGTGTGGCTTCAAATCTCCATCTGGTGTAATGATGCAGCCCTAAGTTCAGCCGCCTCTTCCTGAAACTTCTTGAACAGCCATTGACAGAATCACCAGAAATATCTGGATTATCTTGATGATTGTATGGCCACGGCTGCAAACTCCATAGAGTTCATAAAACCCAACTGTTGCATTTGGCACAAAGTCATAACAAATCAACATATAAATCCTAATAAATTCTACGTGACAATAGGACAGCCCAGTCATTTATTTCACCTCTGTCACTTAACCTTCAGGAATTCTAAAGAATATTCTCTGTTTAAGACAATTGTGTCTTTAATGTCAAGAGAGGAGAGCACCGAGGATCAGGCCATTTTTGTCAGTTTGGAATGATTTATGTGTCCAACTGAATTTTACAGGGGAGTCTACAGAGATTTACACCCAGGGATGCCACCATAATGAAGACTTCAGGCCTGCATTGTCCTTTCACCTCTCTCCATCAGGGCACAGAGTCGCCATTTTCTGGAAGTAGTTGAGAGAGGCAATTACAGGATGAAAAATGTGCCCGTGAGGAGGCTCAGACTTTGGTTCCCTGCCAGCCTTCCCAGCGGTGAATTGACAACATTCTTCTGCCTTTAGAATTCGCCTTTCATTTCTCACTCACTGGCCTCAGTTTTGACAGCAGTATAATAAGTAAAAGAAAAGTTTCATTAATTCTTGAAAAGAAACGTTCCATCATTTGACACTTCTCGAGAACAGTCTGATGACAAGAAGTTGGCACGTAATTGAGGAACGGCTCACTTGGTAGAGTCTGGGGGGTGGGAGCACCAAGGAGGACGTGGGAGAAGCAGGGGACGAAGCTGCTCTTGGCGTCTCCTGCCTTCCAGCCTGCAGTGCAGGAGTCTCTGATGCAAAGAATCAAAGAAGGTCCCTCTCCCCATTGGGCTCCGTCACTTTTCCCTGCAGCAGTTGGGTGATTACTCTGAGGAGTTTGCCTGGCACTGCTCTTCCTCTACTCAGGCGTGTTGTGTTGTGGGCTGCTGGTTTCTGCATTTAGGGTTGTTGAGTTTTGTCTCCCAGTAAGCACGGGCGGGGTGTACTATTGTCTAATCGGTTACGTTGCAGAGCAGAGATAAACTCTGTGAAGGACCCTGTGAACGCTGTGTTGTTCTCTGCTGCTCACGTTTCTTTGCTCTTGGACACGATCGTGTCCCAGTCTGGGGGGGCTCTGCAGACCCACAGGCGACTGAGAACTGAAGCCTGCTCGCTCTAGAGTGGGCTCTTCACTTTCTGCACCTGACACTTTGGGGCGGGTAATTCATTGTTGAGCCCCTGGTGGTACAGTGGTTGAGCACTCACCTGGTCACCGAAAGGTTAGTGGTTCACACCCACCCAGAGGCTCTGTGGGAGAAAGACCCGGAGATTGGCTTCAGTAAAGATGACAGCCAAGAAAACCCTATGAGGGCCTTTCTGCTCTGTGACACGTGAGGTGGTCATGATTCGGAATGGCCTTACGTGTAACAGAACAACATGTTGCCCAGTCCTGTGCCACCTTCACCGTCATCACCCCACCCTCAGTCATTGCTGTGCTTGAGCCCGTTGTTGCCACCAGGTGTGTCAACCCATGCCGTTGAGGGCCTTCCACTTTTCCACTGACCCTCTACTTTACCAAGCATGATGTTCTTCTCCAGGGACTGGTTGCTCCTGAGAACATGTCCAGAGTATGTGAGAGGAAGTCTCACCATCCTTCTAAGGAACACTCTGGTTGAACTTCCTCCAAGACAGACCATGTAGCCTTCGTGATGGCTACCACCAGAAGTTCTCCTGGGGTGGTGTCCTGTGCACCGTAGGACATTGAGCAGCATCACTGGCCTCTACCCATTAGATGCCAGTAATACCACTCTTCCAGTTGGCAATCAAAAAACGTCTCTAGTACTGCCAGTATCCTTTGAGGGGCAAAATCACCTCCAATTGAGTTGCACATATTTACAGTATTTTTGTGGAATCACTTCAAGTCCTCCAAGGTGTTCCCTCTGTCAGTCACCTCCCAGATGCAGGTCTTTGATCAGGATAGCCTGAGTTGTCCATTGAGAAACAGTCTGAAAACCATATACTCCCATATATAAAACACAGTTCCATAAATGGTAGCCTTGCTTAAAACATGTTGTCAAAAGAATGACAGAAATAATGGCTGTATGCTGGTTACTGTAGGCTAGCTGTCAACTGTTTGACTTTTCGTGTTATTCATGGCAAAGCTCATAGGCTTTCCTTGGATGTCTGTAGTCTTATCTAACAGTATGTTCTGGAATTTAATCTAATTCTTGAGGGATGATGACAAGGAGAGGAGTTGAACAAGAATCTGGAATGGTATTGATGTTTGAGTCATCGTTTAAATAACGGCATTTAAACGTAATTAGATCAAGATGGTGCTGTATCAGTCTGTGCAGATGGCATGGATTGGTATAGCAGCTTCTTCTTAGCATTTATAAATCATCCAGAATCATAGAAACAAAAGTAAGAGAGCCACAGAAGAACTGTGTGTTAGTGACCAGCTGCTGTGTGAGTCGGTGTGACAAGAGTAGGGCCAATTGCCTTTATTCTGAGCTACTTGTTGAATGACGAGGGTCTGCGCAGAGTCCTCAATACTGAGGCGACTTTAAAACTAAGAAAATAATACTTTAGTTGCACGTACATGGGTTATGCTTTTCTTTGAGAATTTTTTCTTAAGTGACTGTTGTAATGTGTTTTCACATCCGCACCGTCAGACCTCCCGTAGCAGACTAATGGTCAATTACATAACGTGCTAGGACACAGCGAGTATTGGGAGGGAAGACCTGTGTGCACCCTCATTTCCTGTTTAAGAAGTCAAGAGCCTGTCACGCTGCCAGTGCTTCTGGAACTGCACAGCACTGCCCTGCGCTGTCACTCCCATGTCCTTTGTCCCCATGCTCCTTTCTCTCCAAGCTTTCCCACCCAAGACCACAAAATGCCCATCTGAGGTGGCTTCCAGTTGACCTTCCTGATCATGCTTCCCTTCCTCCCTATCTGCAGAGAACTGCACAGCCTCCAGGGCAGACACCCTCTTCCCCCCAGGCACACTCTGACCGTGCTTCTTGCCCTGGATACTGGTATACCCAAATAACCTTATAATTATCTGGTGCCTGATCTTCAGCACATACAGATAAACATCCTGTGTCGGAAAAAGGATGCACTTTTTGACAGCAGACAGTTGGTGTGCTTGTCGGTGTTTGATATGAGTACATGTGTCTGGAAGCAGAGGGCTGCGTGTTTCTCGTTATTCACGTGATGTTATGATTAACTTAATTCCCTGGCTGAGTGTTAAGAATCAACTCTTGAACTTCAAGGCTTGTGTTTAAAAATGTTGTCAAAATCGGATTAGCATGTCTCCTTCGATTAGGTAGGAGATGTCCTGACTCAGTATCATTTAATGGGATGTGACTGGCTTTGGACTGAGGACTTCGCAGTTGCTCAGGGTCAGTGTTTCTGGACATGTGGCAAGTACGTCTGGACAGCATGACAGTGGTTCAGCGTCCATGTCATGGTTCCATAGCCTCAGGGCTGCGGGGTCAAAGGCACCCTGTTTTCTTACCATCTCAGTTCCCCCAATAAAGGAAATGTGACCACAGCACAGCCTTGGAGAATCCCGAGATTCAGCCACTGGGAGTCAGGTTAGACCCCACTTAGCTATACTCAGGCTGATTTGTTTAGATGGTGCTGAGGAAGGAAGCAAAAGTGTAGATGTTTCTTCAGATACATGAATTTCTTCTAGGAATGTTAGGGTACTGCCATCTAGATTTTTAGACTGATACATTGAGTTTTTAGTTTGGTTGAATGCATGCACTCTTAGAATTTCCACCCAAATCAGTGATTTTGTTTGTTTCTTGGCCTATTTGGTCACCAGACTAGATGGAAATTTCAGAAATACCATGTTAAGAACAATAAAGAAGAATGCCAGCACAGTCCACCGAGCGGTGTTTCTCTGACCATATTCCAGCATCGCCTCAGAGTCCTACAGTGATGGAAGGGCAGAGGTTCAGGGTTTGTAAAACAGAAAACAAGCTCTCTTAGCCTGGGTTTTGTCTTTACGTCTAGTAAATACGACCTGAGCCGGCATTTCGCACCCCTGGCTCTGGGTGTCCGCTTGGCTGTGGAAGCCTGTCACTTTCAAAGGTGCTCTGTGTGCGGGGCAGATCATGTTCATTGTACACTGAGTCGGAACTGGCATGCACTGACTTGGGCTTTGAGAAATGGTAACAAGCCCATGGATTCAGGTGATTGCAACTTTGATTGTGGTTGAGGGTACCGTCAAATGGACGGTACCATCCTAATGACCCCATGCACAACAGAATGAAACACTGCCCAGTCCTGCGCTATCCTCACAATCATTGAGCCCTTTGTTGTAGCTGCTGTGTCCACCCACCTCATTGAGGATCTTCCTCGGTTTCACTGACCATCTGCTTTACCAGGCATCACGGCCCTCTCCAGGAACTGTTCCCTCCTGATAACATGTCCAAAGCCTGAGAGACAGTCTCACCATCCCTGCTTCTAAGGAGCCTTCTGGCTTTACTTCCTCCAGGATGGACTGTTACTAACTCTAACATAACCATCTGATGAGAGTAGGCACGTGGCATTTGACTGTTAACCAAAAGGCTGGTGGTTCAAACCCACCAGCCACTCCTCAGGAGGAAGGTTGGGCAATCTACTTCCGTAGTGATACTGCCTTGGAAACCCAAGGAGGGGTCACTGTTAGTCGGGGCCGACTCACCAGCACATAACAACAGTAAGAGGAGTGAAGTTGGTCCAGGTATGTAGGATTTTTTCCTATGTAGTCAGGATTGTGTTGGCTGAAAGTGAAAGAAAACCAACTCAAACTGCTTACAGACAAAGTGAAGAACTGTGGTGCAACATAACTGGGAAACAAGGTGCAGCCTGCTTCAGGCATGGCCAGCTCCAGGGGCTCAGCATGTCATCAGGGCTCTATTTCTCTGCTCCCTTTGTCAGGCTGTCTTAATATGATCCAGAAGGCCATTGGCATCCCCAGACTCTCACACCATCAGCTTTGCAACCCCATGGGAAAGAGGCCATGTATAGGAAAGCCTCGGGGAAGTGTCTGGTTGGCTAGGCTTTCGTCACGTGTCTGTACCTGAGCTTATCTCTGTGGCCACACTTTTGATTATCATACGTGTTCCTGTGGCTGTTGGTGGGGTCAGACCTACCTAAACCCCTTACAATGGTGGAGTTATGTTACTGGCAGGAGGAGGAAGGAGTATTGGGTCAGCAAAAAGCAGATGAGCAGAGTGTTGAAAGTACAAAAACAGGACCTGGATCAAAAAGGAGCCCAGCAGATTTTATTTGGAAATCTCCAGTCCAGAGGGCTCTTTCCTAGGAACTGTGGACGATACCAGAAATGTGAGCTGGCTCCTGTCCTTACAGAGCTTGGTTCCGGTGACTTTATGTGACACACACTTTATGGGGGCCCTGTAATCTGCAGATGAGTCCTTTATGCAGTCACTTCTGAATGGACGGTGAGGCGTGCTGGGCACTGTGCTGGGTGCCACAGTGCTGAGCAGTTCTGTGGAGCTTGGACTAGTGGAGGGTCCTCCACAGCCCCACCCCCTGGAGCAGCCCGTGGCCCTGCATCAGTGTCACTGGTAGCGCGTTAGTGCGGAATCCCAGGCTCACGTTCTCAGCAGTCTGCCGAATCGGAGTCAGCGTTGTTACAAGACCCCCGGGTGGGTCACGTGCACGGTAAAGCTCGGGAGCCTGTGCTCTAGTTCAGGGCTCAGCAAGCAAGAACCCCTGGACCCAATCCAGCCTGCCCCCTGTCCTTGTAAATAAAGTTTTATTGGAACACAGCCATACCCATTTGTTCACATACTGTCTATGGCTGCACTCACCCTACAAGGGCAGAGGTAGATAGTTGCAACAAAGCCTGGCCCTAGAAACCTAAAAACACCAGGTGGCTCTTGACATAAAAAGTCTGCTGCCTCTGATCTAGTGGGGAAGATAAACTCAGGTCCAGCTACATGGGGCACCCTCCCCGCCACACACACACACGAGGGCCCTGTGGTTGGTTTAATCCTCTGTGGTCACTGTTGTGAAATTTTTAGTAATTTATGAACAAGGGGCACCCCATTTTCCTTCTGCACTGGGCCTCCACTGTGTTGCTGATCCTACTAGGAAGAGAGTAGCCACGTTAGCTCAGTGACAATCAAACTGCAGCTGCGCACCGGGAGCTGTGAGAGGGAATTGCTCCTACTTTGGAGCTGGTCAGAAGAGGCGCCTGAAAGCTGAGCTTTGAGCCCTGAGGGGTGAGAGGAATTTTCCAGAAGGTCCTCACCCATGAAGACAGGACTTGAAGGGGACATATGCTTTCAGGTGTGAGAAGAAGCGTTCCTCACCCAGAGAGGCTTCCCCATGAGAAGTTCATCGTCTCATGTAACCAGGGGTCCAGTCTCTTCCAGCAGACCCTGACTCATGGCATCGCCTTGTCTGTCAGAGTAGAGCTGCACTCCATAGAACTTTCAACAGCTCAGTTTTCAGAAAGGAGCTCTGGTGGTGCAATGCCTAAGACATTTGAATGTTAACCCGAAACCTGGCGGTTCAGATCTGCTAGCTTCTCTGGAAGAGGAAGATGGAGCAGTCTTATTTCCTCAAAGATTTACTGCCTCAGAGACCCAGCGGGGGTTGCTGTGAGTCAGAATTGAGTCAGTGGGTTTGGTTTCGAGTTTTGTGGAAATAGATAACCAGACCTTTGTTCTGAGGTGCCTCAGGGGGGACTTGAGCCTCCAGCCTTTTGGTTAAGAGCCAAGCACATTACCCATTTGTACCCCCTTGGTCTCCAGTGGGCACTTGGAGAGTTGGTTAACCCAGCAGCCAGGCAGCACCAGTCTTCTGAGATGATCTGGGCCCTGTGTCGGCCAGTTGGGGCCGCAGTGCTGTGGGGGTCTGCCATTCCCAGCCTTCTCTGGGGCAGGGGGCTAGGGGGGCCCTGCTCTGCCATGAGGAAGAAGGACTGGGGAAGGTAGAGGAGGCCCGGTGGCAAACTGTCCAAAGCAGCTTGGCTGTGGCTGGTTCCATGGCCAGCAGTCATAGTGTAATTCCTTCACCTCCTGGGTTGGACTCCTGAGGGCCCTGGAAAGATGATTGGGTTCAGAAAAACAGCTGATCTGCTCAGTTTTTCCAAGAACACATTTACCACAGAAAGTCAGGCCCATCAATAACGGCCAGACCCTGAGACAGGACCGGGCAGAGCACTGCCTCTGTGGGTCACACCCTCTGTGACCAAAGCTATGAAACTTATTTCAAGGGTGGGGGGAGTGCTGCTGCACATTTTCTGGGGAATTTGTGGGAGTGGGAGGAAAATTGTACCTCAAAAGATATTCGGTCAGATCCCGTCAGTAAGTAAAGGACGCTCCAGGTACGTTTGTGAACCATAGTGTCTTATCTGAAGGTTGGGTGGCTCTTCATCAAATGGTGTTTGATGCTTTGATAGACTTTATGCCTCAGCCATTTTCTCGCTGATTTCTGTCTTTCTGCACGTTTATGTTTCTATGTTAGTTCAGAAAGAACTTCTGAAATCTGCAGAACCTAATTTGTCTTGGCTGAAGCCTCTGCATTCCGTACGGGAATTCCTCTATACTTGCTTTTATAAAATAAAGTTCCAACGTCTGTTGCAGTATTTACCTTAGGAATGATTTTAGTTACAATTGAAGCAGTTTTTCTCCCTCAAAGTGTTAATGGGATGGTATAAACCATATTAATATGCATATTGAATAAGGAATGGTTTCTCCTTTCTTACAGCAAATCAGTACCGTGATCGCTATAGATAAAATTCACACTTCTGTTAAGTATTGAGGTTAGATAGATTAAGGTCAGGGAGTCCCTGTTAGGCGCAAATGGTTAACATACTTGGCTGTGAACTGGAAGACTGGCAGTTTGAGTCCCCTGAGAGGAGCCCTCAGAAGACAGCCCTGGCGGCCTGCTGCCCCAGAGCAGCCACTGAAAACCCCACAGAGCCGAGTTCTGCTCTGGCTCACGTGGACCCTCGACAACATTCACGGGAGAAGAGAAAGTGCCCAGGGTTCCTTCCTGTGAGCAGCCTGCCTCAGCACCTCCATACTTCCGTGGTCCTGCCTCCTCACCTGTTGGAAGCTAGGTGCTTCTTGAGCACCTGAATGTCCACAAATGGTGCCTCGTCCAGAGGAACCAGTTTGGACCTTCGGACATACTTTTCCCTCCATTCTACCACTGGCAGTCAGGTGAAACGAAGGACAGTGTCTTGAACACAGATGTTTCTCTTTGAGTGGTTTGAAGTGGTGAGTCACCACTCACCCTTTGGGAAACCGTGAGAGCCACGGTTCAGAGATGCGTAGGGTCAGCGAACCTCCAGTCATATGGGGGATGACTTCTGTGGACATCCAGCAATGACAAGAACTTCGTTGAAACAAAGTGGCTTTTTCTCTGGCCCCAGCAAAATTGCACGTTGCAAGTAGCTTGTATTTTTGTTGAAGGTTTTGCTTCAGAGTTCCACTGCGGTTTCAGCTTCACTATCATCTTAAATCTGTAATTTTGAGAGAAAGTTTTTAAAAATATCTGTTCCCCACTTGAGCAGTGATTCTAACTTCAGAGTGACCTTTATTTTCTCCTGGCTTGGGGTGAGGCAGGATGGAAAACTCGAGCACTTCGGGTTTTGGAAACCCTGAGATTATAGGGTGGCCCGCCTTCAGATGAAAAAGGAAAGTTTCCAGACTTTGTAATGTCATTGGATAGTCATTAAATTTCTATAAAATTACAGCCGGGTAAACTGTTGTTGTTGTTAGGTACCGCTGAGTTGGTTCCAGCTCACGGTGACCCTGTGCCCAACAGAAGGAGACGCGGCCCAGCCCTGTGCCAGCCTCGCGGCCCTGCTCTTCAGCCCATCGTTGCAGCCCCTGGGTCAGGCCAGTGAGCGTCTTCCCCTCTTCCCCAACATGCAGATTGACCAGGCATCATGTTCTGCCCCAGGTACAGAATTACTCGTTCTTCTGGCAGGCCATGGTATTGGCAGTATTCTTTGCCAACACCATAATTCAAACACATCAATTCTTTTTGGTCTTTCTTCAATTCCAGTTCTCCCTCACATATGAGGTGATTGAAAATACCATGGCTTGGAGCAGGAGCACCTTAGTCATCATAGTGACATCTTTGCTCTTTAACACTTTAAAGAAGTCTTTTGCAGCAGGTTTGCGTAATGCGATATTGCCACTGGATTTCTTCACTGCTTGCTTCCGTGGGCGTTGATTGTGGATCCAAGTAAAATGAGATCCTTGACAGCCAGAGTCTTGTCTCCATTTATCCTGGTGTTGCTTATTGGTCCAGTTGTGAGGATTTTTGTTTTCCTTATGTTGAGGTGTCATCCATACAGAAGGACTGTAGTCTTTGATCTTCATGCATAAGTGTTTCAACTCCTCCACAATCTCAACAAGTAATCTGCGTATCACAGGTTGTTAATGAATCTTCCTCCAATCTTAATGCCATGTTCTTCTTTATATAGTCCAGCTTCTCAGATTATTTGCTCAGCATGCATATTGAATAAGTATGGCAAAAGAATACAACCTGACACATACCTTTCTTGATTTTCAACCACACAGTATCCCCTTGTGCTGTTTGAACAACTGCCTCTTGGCCTATGGACAGTTTCCTCATATTTTGCCCATAGTATCCTTCATTATTGCAACTCGTGGCTTGAATTTTTTCTTCGTTTCTTTCAGCATGAGAAATGAGGATCCTGTTCTTTGCTTTTGGTTTCCTAACTCCAGGTCTTTGCACATTTAATTATGATACTTTACTTTGTCTTCTCGAGCCACCCTTTGGAACCTCCTGTTGAGCTCTTAAACTTCATCATTTATTGTTCGCCTTAGCTACTCTCCGTTCAAGAAGGTTCAGAGTCTCTTCTTTCTTTCTTTATAATTTTTGCACTGTACCTCCCCTTCCCTCCCAGCCCTGGTAATCAACAAAGATAATTTCCTTCTGTATATAAACCTCTCCTTGTTCAGAGTCTCCTCTGACATTCATTTAGGTCTTTTCTTTCTTTCCTGTCTTTTTAATGACCACCTGCTTTCTTCATGTGCGATGTACGTGATGTCATCCTACAACTAGTCTGGGCTTCGGTCATTAGTCTTCAATGGTCAAACTGATTCTTGAGATCATCTCTGAATTCAGGTGGGATACACTCAAGGTTATACTTTGGCTCTTGTGGACTTGTTCTCATTTTCTTCACTTCAACTTGAAGTTCCATATGTGCAGTTGACGTTCTGTTCCGTGGTTGGCATTTCTAACCTTGTTTTGGCTGATGATACTGAGCCTCCTAACATCTCTTCCCACTCTTGTAGTTGACTTGATTCCTGTGCATGCCATCCAGCAAGGTCTAAGTGTACAGTCACTTTTAATATTGTTGGAAAAGATACCTGCAGTGAACAAGTCATTGGTCTTGCAAAATTCTATCGTGCGATCTCGGGTGTTGTTCTGTCACCAAGGCCATGTTTTCCAACTACTGATCCATCTCCTTTGTTTCCAATGTTCACATTCCAAACACCAGTGATGATTAATGCATCATGATTGCATGCTTGCTGTATTTCAGACTGCAGAAGTTGATAGAAATCTTCAATATTCATCTCTGGCATTAGTGGTTGGTGCATAAATTTGAATAGGTACGTTAACTGGTCTTCCTTGTGAGCATATGGATATTATCCTGTCACTGACAAGTTATTTTTTCAGGATAGATCCTGAAATGTTCTTTTTCATGATGAATGCAATGCTGTTCTTCTTCAATTTGTCAATCCTGGCATAATGACCATATGATTGTCCAATTCATAGTGGCCAATACAAGTCCATTTCAGCTCACTGATGCCTAGGATATCAATCTTCAGGCATTCCATTTCATTTTTGGTGATGTCCAATATTCCCCGATTCATACTTTGTACATTTCACATTCCGACTATTAATGGATATTTGCAGCTGTTTCTTCTCAGTTTGGGTCATGCCAGATGAGTGCATCCTAATGCTATAAGCCCATGTGAAGGTACTCAGAGCAGATCTCATCACATGGGGTGGATCCCCAGCCATAGTCAGAGACAGGTCCAGCTAAGGTGGTGGTAGTTTTGATTGACCATTGCAATGTCAAGAGAGGAACGAACTCAGAGAGCCAGGAGGGCTCTGGCATTTAGGCACGATCTGACTTGGACCCCAGAACTTCTCACTGCCTGACTTGTGTCATTACACATGTTGAGGGTCCTTGTGTGTTTCCAGTAGCCTGTAAATGCTAGTTAACCCATGTCCTGTTGCTGGCAAGTCACTTTCAACTCATGCAACCCCAAGTGGTACAAGCTGGACTGCTACTTAGGGCTTCCCTGATGGTAGTCTTTACAGAAGCAGATCAACAGGTCTGTCTTCCATGGTACTGCTGTGTTACATACTTGTTAAACTGGCACATCGCCGCCTCACCCAACAGGTGTCTTTGCCTGAGTTCTTCTTCTAGCTCCTAGCCCCAGTACCCTCTCTCTTTGGTCTTTATTTCCATCAGTGGAAGCCCCCTTCTCTCTAGATCTGTGCCATTCTCTTTCTTGTGTATCCGTTAGGTGTCTACATCTTGTTGATTTGCTC
Organism: Orycteropus afer afer; assembly: GCF_000298275.1. NCBI lineage: Eukaryota > Metazoa > Chordata > Mammalia > Tubulidentata > Orycteropodidae > Orycteropus > Orycteropus afer. Next base: position 7,017,443 of record NW_006921625.1, read on the forward strand.
TGAGAATGGTTCTCAGCTCTGTTAATTTCCCTGCTACCATCTTACCTGGTTACTACATCCAGATCATCTTTCTGTTGTATCTTACAAGGTTCTACCTTACAACATTCCCACTGTGTTGTCTTTTCTGAACCTACTTGCCTGGAGATAAAGTCTGACTACTTTAGTTGATGCTCATACTCTTCCCCAACCTGGCCCATCCTGTCTGTCCTTACCTACCAACACCCTCCCTACAAGAGCCTAGTGTCCTGCCCAGGCTGATCTACCTCCTATCTCCATGTGCATGTACAATATCTGAATCTTTACCCACACCATCCCTCTTGTCTTGAATTAATGTGTCCACCCCACCCAACATGCACAAAATTTCTAAGTCCTAGCAACCCTTTCCTAGCAACCCTTCAAGGTCTAGAGTCCCTTTCTCTGGAGTCTTGATGACTGTAGCCCACTGGGATCCCTCTGTCCACTGAACTTCTGCGAACTATTTAGTTGCTTATCTGATGCTTCACTGAGGATACTGCTGCCCCTACTGGGAATAGCTAATATTTGTGGAGCTCTTGAGTCCCTGGGTGGTGCAAAAGTTTAAATACTTGACTAGTAACAGTTTGAATTCCCCTAGAGGCATCTTGGAAGAATGGCTTGGTGACATACTTCTGAGAGGTCACAGCCATTGAAAATCGTATGGGATGCAGTTTGACTCTGACCCACGTGGGGTCCCCATGAGTCAAGGTCGACTTGATGGAAATGGTTTGGTTTTTTGGTTTATTGAGCACTCACTCAGCCCCCAAAACTGAGCACTTTACACACATTATCTTGGTCGAGTTGCATGGCAGTTCCACACAATAAGTACCATAATCCCCCCTTGCTGTGGATTAAGGCACAGTGTCTTAGAGAGCTGTATACCTTACCCAAGATCTAAAAAACCAGTGAGAAGAACAGCCAAGAGTCATCCAGTCTTCCTAACTCCGAAATTCTGCTTCTAACCCTCATGCTGTGATGTTTCCACAGGTGTTGGTTTCCTCTCTAGGTGGTGGGTTTAGTTATCATAATTGCAACATAAACATCTTGAATGTTGAGATTATAGCTGAAATCTGTGGTGATTCATAAGGCATCTGATCAGGTCTGAGGGTCAACATCCTGAGCACTGATCTGTTGGCATAATCAGCATTCAGATTTTTCAGAGACTAACATTTGGGTTAACTGAAGACCCTGGAGGCCTGGTGCCCTTCCTGTTCTCTTCTGGCACCTCGACCCATCCAGTCCTGTGTGAATTACTCTTCTTTCCAGTCTCAAAAGCTTGTAGCTGTTCCATGTCATTAAGTGGCTCAGGTTGGACCCTGCCTGCAAGTGCCAACCACGAGAATATCCATCTTTCTTAATAGAACTGAACGCCAAAGAGCTTCTTACGTATGTTAACGTTCTGCTAACAAGTATGTAAGTCACTATCCATCCTGCTATTGATGGATTGCTTGGACAGTAAGGTGTGTGAGAGACCCCATCCATGTACCGTCTATGACTCCATCAAGTGTCTGTCCTTAGTGCTAGGCTTGGCCATTGCACCTGTCATTTTCTTCAGTCAAATGACCGGAAAGCATTGTTTTGGTCAGATAGTTACTGCCTAAGTTTGTTACTAGAACTAACCTTAAATCTAGTTTCAAGGTGTGTATAACCTCAGTTGGTCATACGGGGGTCAGGGGGTGTAAGTCTTTTCAAGAATAAATTCCATCGTCCCATTATCAGGAAATGTGATTGGCATGTAGGGAAACTTTCTGATTGATTTATTGTTGTGTGTTTCATGTATGATTATAAACATCTCTTGTATTCTCTAATGAAAAAACTCATGGAAATCTATTTAAAAATGAAAACTTGATTTGGTTGAGATTCATAAGACACGTATGGTTTTCTGAAATGTACTGGCAGTTTTCACATCCACAGAGGGTCACGTGGCACTTGGGCCCCATACTGCTGCTAAGAGCCTCTTCCCCTAGAACCTCTCTCTCTGGTGGCTGAGGGGGAGAGCCTCCGGGGTGAGTGGTGGGAGTGGAGGTGCAGTCGGGAGTCGAATGGACTCTCCCTGGCATCCGATGGGCCCCATAGACATGTTAGCTAGGAGTCAGGAAGGGCTGTTGACACAGCACTACAGTAAGTCATGTAGTCATTAAAGTGATAGGTTTATCCAGATGCTTACTGGCTGTGGTACCTCCTGCTGGATCCACGGCAAGCAGATCTGTCTGTTGATGCCCCTTTAGTGTGAGCTGTCTCAGCCAGCCTGCCTTGTCCTGCTTCTCACCACAGGAGCATCCAGCGGGCCGGCAACTTGCCAGCACGCCTTGGTCGTATCAGGCTGTAATGTGGGAAGTTGCAAGTGTCCACTGTCATCATCTGGGCCCTTGATATTGCTCTTTCTTAATGTTTTATGGAATCGTACAGATAATTGCCCCAACCCAAACAAACCATCATCTGCTTGGTCTGGGCACGTAGGTGTCCTCAACCTGGGAAGGAGGGTGTAAAGTGAGACCAGGGATTCCAACAGCACCCTTAATTTTGAGAGCACAAAATCTTACTGCACAGAGGGTCAGGCCCCTGCAGGAAAACTCTGGGAGCTGCCCCGCTCTTCCTCGCCTGCATCCTTTACCCATGGGTGTCAGAGATGTGTTCATGTGATGAGACATAGCTTTGATGTGTTGGTCAAAGTCATTTCTCCCCCCTCCCCACAACAAAATGTGCTCCTTGTCCCCAGCACAGCCAGGAGTTTGAAACGTGAGTAAAGCCCCAGGAATTTGGCAGTAACTGTAGATTCAGAAGTACACAGGAAATTTGGTGGGGTTTAAAGAATAATAGGATTGAAAGAGCATATTTTCAGGGTCAAGCCCTGACAGACCTTGAGACGCAGAACAAGTCAGTCATTTGCCCTCCGAGGGTGGGGGATGGTAGTGGCAGGCAGAAGAGCTGGGGTTCGGGGCCTGGGGGTGTGGGACCTCTGGCCCGGAAGCAGAAGCAATGGGATGCACATTGAGCAAGGAGCTTCGCTTGCCCCAGCCACATCACACATTCTGCCTCCACACAGCGATGGCAAACATGTTACTGCCAGGGCCCATGGGCCAGGGAGCGTCTGGCCCTTCCGTGACATCCTTCCAGGGGCTAGGCACAGATCCTGCACGGGGAGATGGGATTGCCTGGGTGGGTAGATTCTGTCATCTAATACCATTAGGCCCCTGTGCAGAGAGAGAGATTCTGTGCCACCGTCGAGGGGTTGAGATCAAGCCTCTGAAACGTGTTTCTTAAATCTGTAGCTCTTGTGGCATCAGCCCATGACTTGGCCTACTCTGTCCCGTTTGCAGACTCTGTGAACTGAGAGGCCATGGAGGGCCAGCATGGGCCATGGGCCCATCTGGAGGTCCTCTTCACATTGCCACTTTGGGTTTATTGATTTAAAGTGGGCCGTCCAGGCAGGAGGCTTCATTTGCATCTTCACGCTTCTTAGACCAGTAATGTTAAATTTGGACGTGTGACATCATGGCATAGGGATAAAGTGCAGTGCACAGGAGAGCCCCCGTCCTTCCCTGCCGCTGCGGTGGTGTGTGTAGGGTGATGTCACCTCCTTTGTGGTGGAGAGTGTGGAGGCATTCCAGACACATCCCCCACTGCAGCCCGGCTCTCAGGCCCAGGAAGATGCAGCTTCTCCATTTGTCTCCCTCCTGCCTCCCTGAATGTGTTCCCGTCAGCATTGCCTCTGTAATTCCTTCCCGTCCTGTGGATTTTCCTCCTACACTGATGAAGCCTGGTCTGGCCCTTGCCCTTCTGTTTTCTGGGAACTGCCCACTTGAAGGCTGCTGCTCCTCCACATGGCCTTAACCAGCAGCCTTGGGGGCCCTGGGGGCCACGAGACAGTTACGTTCTGTTTCCTAAGTCCCTTCACTGCTCTCGTTCCTCAAATCACCAACCCTGTTGTCCGACTGAGAACTTCCACAAGCTGCTATTCTCATGTCCACCCCTGCTTGCGTCTGTGTCCTGCTGCCTTTGCTCCCAGTACAGTGTATGAACTGTGTGGTGAGCTGAGGCCAGCTCTCAGTGTGCCCCGAGACCCATCCCTTGTCACCTGCACAGGGGCCTTGCTCCGCCATTCTCCCTGCCCTCCGTGGCATCGTCAGGTTCTGTCTCTGTCCTGAGTCACTCCCACCAGCGCGGTAATACTCGAGAGCACAGTGCTCCTTAGAAGCAATGATGCTGAGACTTCGGCTCATGTACTTCGGATATGTCATCAGGAGAGACCAACTGGCGGAACGGGACACCATGTTTGCTAAAGTAGAGGGTCAGTGAAAACAGGGAGAACCCACAATGAGAGGTGGTGGATCAACACGGTGGCCCCGCAGTGGACTCAAACATGCCAGCAGTCCTGAAGGCGAGTGGGACTGAGCGACAGTTGGCTCTGTTTGACTTAAGGTTTTCGTGAGTCGGAGCCAACTCAAAGGCCACTAACAGTGACAGCAGCATCCTTCATCCTAAGAAATGGACGTCCCTTCAGCTCACGTGCCCTAAGCTGCTGCCTGTCCATTTGCTCCTGTTCAAGGCAAACCAGCTCCATCTGCCTCCAGTCCCGGGCATCATCACTGCCTTTCTTCCTGCTTGCTCTTGTTCCCATCATTCTGGGGAACAGCTCACATCAGGTCACTGACGGCTCGGCTGCTCACTGAGACACGGGCTGTTGGAGTCCATCCAGGGGCGCCTCAGAAGAAAAGCCTGGTGACCTGCCTCTGAGATGTCAGCCACTGGAAACCCTGTGGAACACGGTTCTGCTCTGACATTTATGTGGTCACCGTGACTCTGAATCAACACTGTGGTAGCTGGGTGAGAGAATCAGTAGCATGACCAAGCTCAAAAGAGAATAAAAAAAAAAGATGAAACAAGAGGCCCAACTGAAACATAAAACCAGTTGGTGTCTTTCAGGGCCATGACACGGTAACTTTAGGGCTTATCCTTTCCACTAGATAGAAATCATTCTTGCCACATATCAGTTATCTCCAGGTTAACATTTGACTCTGTAGCATCTGGTCCCTAATCCGTAGCAAAAAGTCAGTCAGCCCGAAAAAGCAGCCTCTAGATTAAGGAGCTCTGGTGGCATGGTGCCTAAGGTATTTGATCACTAAGTAGAAGGCTGGTGGTTCAAATCCACCAGCCACTCCTTGGAAGACTTGGCAATCTACTTAGGTAGAGATACCACCTCAGAAACCCAAGGTGGGTTTGCTATAAATTGGATTCAACTTGACGGCAGTGAGTTTTTTGGTTTGAGATTAAGGATCACCATACTTTTGTTAGATAGTGAGTATTTCAACCTGTGCAAACAATACAATCTTTGTGTCAGCTCCTCAGCCTTACAGTCTATTCAAGAGCACACACAGACTATTCAAGAATGAGTGGCTGTGGCTGAGTTCCAATAAAATACCCTCCACAACCAGCAGGCCACTGGCTGCGGTGACAGACCTCCGCCAGAGGTAACCAGGTACCCCTCAGCTAGTTCCATGTGCTCTTACTTGACTTGGAAAGTATACTGAGAAAGCTTTTTGCCTCATTTCTCGTTTGTAGATAAGTTTTCTTAACAGACCCGTGGACTCTCCCACTACCTTTGTCAACATTAACTCAGAGTTTATCAGTTGTAAATAAAGTAGTTAAAAATAAAATGGAGAATTTTTTCTGGAAGACCAACCTTGTGTAAAGTGACGCGCAGTGAAAGGCAGTTCCAGCACTGGAAGTGTGCTACCTTAGCAACAAATCACAAGCTGATCAGACCTCACCTCTGGGGAAAAGGCATTGGGAAGTGCTTTCTGGCAAACTTGACGGACATCTGAGGTCTGACGATCCTGTTTGGATAATTCGTACTGTCCTGATATGAGTTCTGTAAGGGAGCTCAGGTGGCGTAGTGCCTAAGGCCTTTGACTACTAACCAGAAGGCTGGCAGTTCAAACCCACCAGCCACTCCTCAGAAGGAAGATAGGGCCGATCTACTTCCGTAGTGATACTGCCCTGTAAACGCAAGGAGGGTTTGAGTCGGATCTGACTCGATGGCAGTGAGTTTGGTTTTAGTGTGTCTTGAGTTCTGTAGGCATGTACACAGGCATTAGCCACAGGGTATTGTTAAGGCCCAAATACGGAAACATGGAGGATCGGAACTGAAGTGACTTGGTTCCAAAACTTAATGTGAGCAGTTTCATCTCAGAAAACCAATTTTCCGGTAGCTTAAATTAATACGGTTCATTGGTGTGGTCCTAGTTTTGTCGTGTAGCTTGTATTTCGTTTTTAAGTTCGTTTTGGTTTGTTTGAGTGCCGTGAGCATACCTGTGTGGGTGGCAGATGGTTTGCTCTTGGCTACTCATCTCAGGGTAGAGGTTTGAACCTACCACCCACTGGTGCTACAGAAGGGCCTGGCCGTTCCTATGAAGATTATGCCGACAGTCCCCTATGGAGCAGTTCTACTTGTAAAACGTGGGGTCATTATGGGTTGGAAGTGACTCTGTGACAATGGGTTTAATACCTGCTTTTGCACTTGTATGTATTTTAATAACAGGGTAAGAATCATGTAAGTCGACTCTGGGGGGTCTCTTAGTGCTAAGGAATCGTTCTCCAAGCGTGAGAAACACTGCCTTCAACCACGTTTTCTGTCACTGGCTCGGCAGAAATGCCTGGTCGGCTTAACGATAAATGATGAAGGGTACACTTCCTTTCTTTTCTCTGCCTTTGATTAGTCACCAGAGGCCCAAAGCATTTCTCTTCAGTCTTCACGCGGTTGGGCCGGCAGCTTCCAGAAAGCCCTGTTCTTCAGTGTGTGCTCTGAGACTGGGCCACGCAAACAGGCCCCAGGGACACTGGGTTGAGACCAGACCCTCCCGATGAGGAGCTTTGACTAACCTGGCCCTCTCTGCACTCAGAGCGCCCTGCTCCTGATACGCATCTGGCATGTTCAGTGAGTTGTATTGTCCTCATTTCACAAACGGGAATTTTCCAAGAAGAAAAGCACCAATTCAAAACAGCAGAATCCCCTTTGAAACCTGTCCCTCCGCAGGGCTCTCCCGCCTCTGTCTCACAATCCGAAGAAGAGAGCTTGTTGGTGACGTCACTGCGGTTGTTTTAGCTTTGAAAGCATCTGCTGCTCTTTGGCTTTTCCTCTGTATTTTCTTGGGACCTGACTGGAGCTCCAGCATCGCTGAATCTTCTGTGTACAGGTGGCACAGGGCCACAGGACCCGGAACCCTCACATACAGGGAGCAGAGACCCAGGCCTCCCACGTACAAGTAGTGCGGACCCTGGGCCTGGGCGGGAATCCCTCGCATAACAGGTGGCATGGACCCTGGCCCTCCATGTGAAGATACTGTGAACCCCAGCACTCCCCATGCAGGTATCAAATGCAGCCGCCTGCCAAGCCCCCCACCCCTACACACCATTGCATCAGTTTTCTTGGCTTTCACAAGGAGCACAAAGGAAGGTCAGATTCATTTGCTGAAATGCCCCCAGCACAGGAAGGCCCTTGATACTCCATTGGTGACATTTTTTAATTTCATTTCCTTCACAGCTGGGGAGAGCTTAAAAGAGAGAGCTAGTGAGAACAGTAAAAGTCATGCGGGGAGCATCTCACCAAAGAGGGCACCTCCTCAGGGGACAGCTCCCCTTTCTTGCATCAGTGTTTGAAGAAGACATGTAACAGTTGTTACCTAGGCCAGAATTCCCACAATGAAAAGGTTTTTAAATGCAAGCCGTAACCTAAATGTTAGAATGAAATACTTTGTTGCTATGGCAACCTGATCATTTGCTTGGGAGTCTGAGTGGTGCAGAGGGTTAACGTGCTCAGCTGCTAACTAAAAGGTTTTGGGGCTCAGGTCCACCCTGAGGTGCGTCGAGAAAGGCCTGGCAATCCACTTCGTAACAATTGGCTGTCGGAAACCCTATGGAGCACAGTTCTGCTGTGGTGGTACCATGATGTTGCCATGAGTCCAGGTCAACTCCATAGCAACTGATAGCAACTAAAAGTAGGGCAGAGAGTGTCCCTGTGAAGAGGAGACAGCGGTGCCTGAAGACACAGGGCTGGGATCCGGCATCCGGGCTTGGTCTTGTGGCTGCGCGGCCTCTTCGGCAAGTGTATGCCTTCACCCAGCTTCAGTTTCCCTGTCTCTGAAACAAAAGTTACTCTTGGCTGCTTCTCAGAGCTGTCGTGGAGATTGGGGAAAGTAACGTGCAGATGGAAGCGTAAATCTTCGGTTCTACCGAGTGTAGCTCAGTCAGCAAGAACCTTACAGAGTGACTGTCTGTCATGCCCTGCACTCTGCCTCCCTCGGCTCAGCGATCTCTGCGGTCTGTCACCTCAGCATCTGCCACTGGCGCCCTCCCCATGCTCTCATCCTCTTCTGTTGTCTGTTCTTCCTAAACTTTGTGTGTTTCCTACTCTGATCACCTGCCTCGGTCCCATGTCACACAGAACAGTTCCTTCCACCTCCACCCGCCCCCCGTCCACCCCTTGGGACTGAGAGATGGAGCGCTCCGGTGAATTGACAAGAGCTGGGACTTGGCTTCACACCACCAAGACCAAATCACTGAGTGCGCTATGCTGAGTGAGTGCAAGGCATCCTGAGAAACATGTAAGCCATCCTGAGTGGGGCACAAGACATCTTGAGTAACATGTGAGGTATCCTGAATAGGGCACAAGTTGTCCTGAGTAACGTGAGATGGAACTGAGTAACATGGGCCATCCTGAGTAAGATGTGAGGCCCGGAGAAAGGAAAAAATAGAGGGAGAGTGCAGCCCTTCTCACTGCTGTTGCTGTTTGTTGCCTTCAAGTTGTTTCCAACTCATGGCACCCCCTCGTGTGCAAAGTGGAACTGCTTCACAGGGTTTTCAGGCTGTGACCTTTTGGAGACAGATCACCAGGTCTGTCTTCCACAGTGTTTGAGTGGGTTCGAACCACCAACCTCTTGACTTACAGTCAAGCACTTAACTGTTTGCCACCTTGGATCAGTGGCTTTAATTCAGTCGAAGACTAAGTCAGGTGGCAAAGTTGGCTTTGTCTCCACATCCTGCAGAAGGCTTCCCTTCCTGCCCAACGTCCCTGCTGTAGAGTGGTGATAGTGACTGCTTCTCATGTGGCCACAGGTCCTGTTATCCCCGTAGTACATGTGTATAGGGACAGGTATGTGGCTTGTCGGGACTTGAACTTCAGCTTTTACTCGGCACTCTTGACTTTTTGCTGCTCTAGGTGCCTGAGTGGTTTCTTTGGTCTTCAGCCAGTTGTCAGCAGACAAGGTTTAAATTCATGAGAGTGCTCACGAACAATGGCCAATGAGAGTGCCAACAACTTTTGAAGGTTCCACTTTTGACAAAACCATGTGCTCTGCAGTTGAATTCTCATGTAGAATCCCTTTATTCTAGTCTAGAGAATGTCATTTGTAATCTGTGAAATATATCAGTGTAATGGGTTGAACTGTGTCTCCCAAAAATGTAAGGTGTAAATTCTAGCCCCTATACCCAGGAGCCCTGGTGGTGCAGTGCCTAAGGCATTTGACTGATAACCAGAAGGTTGGCGGTTCAAACCCACCAACTACTCCATGGAAGGAAGATGGGGCAATCTACTTCCATAAAGATTTACTGCCTCCAAAAATGACTGGATGGCAGTGGTTTTTGGTTTGGTATACCTGTGGTAGAAGGAGCTCTGGTGGTAAAATGGTTGAAGTGTTTGGCTGCTGACCAAAAGGTCAGTGGTTCAAACCCACCAGGAGCTCTGCGGGAGAAAGATGTGGCAGGCTGCTTCCATAAAGATTGACGACCTTGGAAACCATAATGGGCAGTTCCACTCTGTCCTCTAGGGGTGCTGTGAGTCAGAGT
>NW_006921625.1:7028155-7028648 GCF_000298275.1 Orycteropus afer afer
TGGGGGGTAGACTTGGGAAGAACTGAACGTGTATCGGCCGTGGTACAGAGCTCTGGTTACGGTCCAGAGTCCCTGGCTCCTAAGTTAGGATGTGAAATAGGTATTTCATGGCCTGTTTTCAGAAAAGCAAGGGCAGCCCAGTGATAACGTGAGAAAAGCATATTAGTTATTTCATAGTGTGTTACACAATGATTCCATGAGCATGGAATTGGGAACTGGCTCGGGGTGCCAAGTTTTTGAGTGTTAGTCATAGATTTTTCCCAATAGTTCATGTAAATTGCTGCGACATGTCTATTTGGCTTTCCAAACAGGCTATAATTCATCACCCATACACCCGTCCACCCACCCAGCCATCTACTCATCTGCCCACCCACCTATCCACCCACCAGCCATCCACCTACACAGCCACATGCCCATCCAGCCATCCACCCACCCACTTACCCGCCCATCCAGCCATCTACCCACCCATCCACCCATCTGCCCACACACCCAG
>NW_006921625.1:7045367-7064513 GCF_000298275.1 Orycteropus afer afer
TTTTTTAAATGCTTTTGAGTTTTGTTCCACATTGTTCTCCCACTCTATCCAGGATCTCCTACATAGATCCCCCTCCGAGTGGTTGGCAGTGGTAGCCGGGCACCATCTAGTTCTTCTGGTCTCATAGTTGTATAGGCTGAGGATCGCATTGGGTACCAGTCAGGGAACATTGTATCTTGCCGTTTCTGGTTTCACATTCTCTCTCACCTTCGTGTGTCTCAAATGTCATCCAGTGCTTTTATGTAAAATGACAGTGCATTATAGTTTACAGCCACATAAAGGAATCCCTAAGAGGCCTTGTGTCATGAACCCCACCCTGAAGGACAGCAGACCCAGAATCTCGAATCAGAGCTTTGGGTAGACAGCAGTGTTGACCCCCTCTCAATTGACCTGTGAACCTTCTCAGGAGGGGGAGGGGTAGCAGGAGGCCTTGAACGTGCAGTAGTAGCTCCTTCAGCAGGGGTCTAAGGATGTCCCTGACTTGGGCATGCCGGCAGCTGTTAGGTGTTAGGTGAGCCCAGTGACACCACTGACCTCAGGGCAAGGTACTTTGTCCTCTGACCCTGGCCCTGAGCACCAAGGTGACCTAACTCCCCATGAGAAGCTCTCTGTGGGTTGTGGGGTGAGGATGAGGACAGCTGTTCCTTTTGCTGAGCTCATACACACAGATTTCCCTCCCTTTGGGGTTGGTATGCCAGTGGGGCCCCTGTGCACAGGGCCATGGTGCTCCCACATGTGACTGGGGGGCCTTCGTCATCCCCCACGACTGAGCGGCCGACAGCGACTGGCCTTCCAGGACGCTGCGCAGAGACATCTCTGCATCCAGTGGGATGAGCAGAGCCTTTTCCGGATGTGCCCCTGTCTTCATGCTCAGGCCCCGGAACACGGTTCTCTGCACCCTCTTTATGCTTTGGAACCCCTTGTACTGGCGCTCAGATGATGTGATGAGAGAAGAATTTTAGGGCATTTATAGGCATTTCCAAAGCAAGCTTGGCACAGAAAAAGGGCCACAGAGTTGCAGCTGGGCGTTGGGCGTCTGCGCTGTGTCGGGAGCATATGTTGAACATAAAAGCCCTGAGGAAGCTCCCCCAGTGCTACAGTGGTTGCCGGGGTCTTTTTGTTGGTTTGCTTCTTTTTCTCTGAGTGTTGTCATTGTTTTGATTCAATAAATAACCGTTTTTATGCGGCTCTGACAGCAGGAGGCCAGAGCCACGTGGACTGGGATTCTCCGGCTGCATGGCCTGTGCCTCTCAATGGTGCACGTTTGTAGACATGCTGTCTCCTTGGGTGCCCTCTCTTGACTTCGGCTGCAGGCCCCGGTGAGGTGACGGAGCTGTGGTCATTGTTTCTGGCCATGCTTGCAGAGCCATTGGTGGCTCTAAAGGTGGTCTCAAGCTCTCTCCGTGGCCTGCCCTCCCCCTCCACGGCCCCCACACTTGAGCAGAGATGGTCCAGTGAGCACCTGTCCATGGCGGCAGGAGCAGAGGTGGGCCAGGGCTGTTTGGCCCAAAGAGAAAGCAGTTCTGTCAGAAGCACAAGTATCGCGTTCCGCCCACAACAGGTCACCTTCCCCTTGAGTCCATTAGCTGCTGGTTCAGCGTCCCCTTCCTGCCACCAACTTGCCACAGAGGAGATATAAGGGGCGGGGTGGAGGCCTGAAGCAGAGGTGAAAAAAAGAGTAACAGGAGGGGCTGCAGCTCCTCCCAGGGGAGCTGAGAGTTCAGGGACTTAGATCATGAGGCCACCTGAGCTGAGGGTACGTGGACATGCTGCGTCCCTCACCCACGCACACCATATGCCTCTGGGGAAACTGAGGACAACTCCCTCCGCCCCGCCCCCTCCCCTCCCTCCACCCTGCCCCTCTCCCCTCCCTTTGCCCATCTAGGAGAGCAGAGCCAGCCTCACAAGGGGGGGGAGGCAGATGGACATGGGCCCACGCTGCGATGCCTCAGTCAGTCACATTTCATCAGAATGCAGGCTGAGAAATCACAACATCAGTTGAATCACAAGCAACATCAGACAAACCCAAAACGAGGAATGTTTTGTAAAAGGGAAAATGGGGGCTGCTATTTCCAAAGACATCACTATCCTAAGAGGCAGAGAAGGGCTGTGGGAATGTCCCAAATAAAGGGAGAGTTCGCGTTCAGGGAGACGACGATGCCCAGGTCGCGGTGCTGGTTGCTGGCGGTCCCTGACCAGTGACAGCCGTGAGTGAGCTCTCCTGCTGAGCGAGGCTCCGGTCCTCCCAGAGGTGCCCGGGAAGAGCCCTGGCAGTCTCTGGAAGCTCAGCCGTTGAAAACCCGGTGGAGTACAGCTCTTCTCTGACCCACGTGGGCTCGCCAGGAGTTGCCATCAATTTGGCAGCAACTGGTTTTCAGTTTTTGGTGATTCCACAACTCCATGAACATACCAGCAGTCATCAGATTGTACACTTGAGATGGGGGGATTGTGTGGCTTATGAATTCTGTCTCAATAAAGGTGTTTTAAAAAACAGGAGGTAAGAGGATATACTGGACCCTGAGCTGAGTCCTAGACCGAGGGGTGGGTGCCGGAAAGAGAGTGTCAATGTCAGCAGTCGACTACATCAAAGCGCTCCATCAATGTGACCTTCCCTGGGATTTGATTACAATGGGACTACGATTAGTGCAAGAACACCCTTGTTACTAGGAAATATGCAGTGATGTGTTCAGGGTAAAGTGTGTGTGTGTGCATGTGTACTGAATGTACCACGGGCTGCCGGAGAACAGACATACCTGTCCGGGAAGAAAGAGCAGCCAGAACGTTCATGAGGAGCGAGGAGGGCATGACTTTATCTAACTTACCCAGGGTGTGTTGTTAGAAGGGACTCGGTCCCTGGAGGAGGGTGTTCTGCTTGGTGGGGGAGAGGGTTAGCGAAACAGACGAAGACCCTCTGGGACATGGAGTGACACAGCGGCTGTCACAGCGGGCTCCAGCAGAGCAATGATGGTGAGGATGGGCCAGGACCAGGTAGGGTTTCGCTCTGGTTTACAGAGTCACCATGAGTGGAAACCAGCTCAACGGCACCTCCCTACACCAATGTGTGTGTTCATGTGTGCATGTATGTACGAATGGAGGGGAGGGAGAGAGCACAAAGAATAAAGGACACACACAGGTCAGAATGTTAACAATAGACAGACTGTTTCCACGGTATTACGTGGTGTTGGTATGAATATGATTTTTTTAAACTTTTAGTTTGAAATTATTCTCACATACAAAGTAGACTCCAGCCCCAGAACTTCTGACTCTCTGTGCCTGAAATGAGTCCAGTCCCCTCCTGGGTTCTCATGCAGGGGTCCAGGGCCAAGTCTGACATGTTCTCTGGGTGTCGGGCGTCTGGTCTTGGAGCCTCAGGCCTCATGGCTTTACTCCTTGGGAGTAGTCTCCAGATGCCCAAGAGATGGAGTTGGCACTAAGACATTTCATACTTCTGTTCCTCCCTTGACTTAAATTTGTTTTTTATTGTGGAAACCTTTAAATATATTCAAGAGAAAAGAAAATAGTACAGGAATCCTCCATATACTCAGTAGTTCTCAACGGAAGGTGGTTTGGGCCACAAGGGACATTTGACAATGTCTGAAGGCAGGTGAGGTTGTCAAAACAGGGAAAGTGCTACTGGCTGAATGTTGCAAAACAGCCTACAATGACAGGGCAGTCCCTGCCACTGGGGATTCTCCGGCTCCAAACATCAACAACGTCAAGGCTGAGAAACCCCACTCATACACCCGCCGCTCAGATCCAGCAAGTGTTCTGACCTGGCCATGCTGCATTGTCGGTTGTGCCACAGTTCTCTGAGGTGTGTTAAATCATCGCCAGGTGTCTGATCAGTTTCCCCCACGTACTTCAGTATACCCATCGCCACTAAGTCAATTCCAACTCATGACTGTTGGGCAGAGTAGAACTGCCCCATGGGATTTCCAAAGACTGCCATCTTTACGGAAGCACACTGCCACATCTTCCTCCCTCGGAGCAGCTGGTGGGTTAGAGCCACCAGCCTCTTATTTAGCAGTCACGTGTCTAATTGTCGCACCACCAGGGCTCCTTAACTCCAGGGGCTGTTTCTAAAAGTGACTTAGACATTTTCTCTTTTTTTCTGCAACTTGTTTTTATTTTCACTTAACATTGTGTCTTAGGTATATTTTCCTATATGCACCTGTGAATAGACTGATCTCATTCTTCTTTTTTTTTTTTTTTAATCCTCCCTTCCCCTCCCACCCCTGGAAACCATCAAAGAATATTTCTTTCAGTGTGAAACCCTTCTCTTGACTTTTTGCAGTTGTGGTCTCACACGATACTGTCCTTTTGTGATTGACTGGTTTCCCTCAGCGTGGTGTCCTCTAGGTTCATCATGTTAGGACATGGTTAGTGGTTTCCTCAGTGGTCTGTAATGTTGTGTCGTACCCATTGTGTGTACATACCATCATTTGTCGATCCATTCCTCCATTGATGGGCATTTAGGTTCTTGAGGACACTTTCTTGTAGAATCAGCACCACTGTGACACCCAACAAAATAATCATTCTCTGAAACCAAACCAAACCAAACCTACTGCCATTAAGTAGATTCCAACTCAGTGGAAAACCCCATAAGGTTTTCAAGGCTATAAATCTTTATGGAAGTACATTACCACATTTATCTTCTGCAGAGCAGCTGGTGGGTTGCACTGCCAACCTTCTGGCTAGCAGTAGAATGCCTTACCCACTGTGCCACCAGAGCTCCTTCATAATTTTCTAGGACCCTTGAATAACTGGCCCAGACCCAGAAGTCCTGGGCAGAGCCACACTCTGACCCACATAGGGTTGAAATGTGATTGTTTAATTTTGGAAACGACCTCTCTCAGGGGAACAGTAAAGAACATTCACTTTCCATCCTATCTGTTTTCTAGTTTGCTTTTTCTCGTCGACCTTTGAACACACAGGAGAACCCTTCACCTGTTTTCTGGTCCCAGAGAGTGGGGATGGATTCAGCAGACTTGGAGTTGATTGCAGTGGTTTTCTTTTTGTTGAATTACTAGATTATAGAGGCAGATCATTGTAGATTTTGTTTTTTAATCATTAAATTGTGCCTAGGAGCTCTGGTAGCATAGTGCCTAAAGCAGTTGATTGCTAACCAGAAGGCTGGCCGTTCAAACCCACCAGTCACTCCTCGGAAGGAAGATGGGGCAATCTACTTCTGTAGAGATACCACCTCGGAAACCCAAGGAGGGGTCGCTATGAGTCAGGGCTGACTCGATGACACATAACAACAACAAATTGCGCCTGCCTTCTCCTCAACATACTTGGCTGTTTGTCCCCCAGACACATGGGAAGGCTTCAGCTTTTAATGAAGAACTCCTTTCTGGAGCACGTTTCCAGAAACTGCGTTGAGTCGCACACGTGATGTAATCCCTGTTCCCAGCTTTGCGTGCAAGATGGTTGTGTGAAAACGAAGCCAGCTCCCTTCGGGATCCTGGTTGCTGGCCCTTTATAGGAAGTCATCGTCTTCTCTTTTCCTTTTTTTTTCCTTTTCTCAAAGAAACCACAGCATTTTCATCTGAGAAGCAGACGTATGGCTGGGGAGCCAGAAGTATTGGAAGCATGTTTGTCTTGTTTCTAGCCAAAGTCGGTCCAGAGCAGTGAAGTAATGCTCTTGGCGGGCACATTAAGTAGGTGACTGTGCCCAGGACGTCTTGGAGACATAGACACAGAGAAGCTATGTCTAGAAGAAAGTTTAACTCTTAGCCTAAACCAAAAAAATAAAAACCCCGTTGATTCCGACCCCTAGCAACCCTAGAGGACAGAGTAGACCCTGCCCTTTAGGGTTTCCAAGGCTGTCAGTGTTTATGGAAGCAGACTGCCACATCTTTCTCCTCTGGAGTAGATGGTGGGTTTGAGCCCACCGCCGACCTTTCAGTTGGCAGCCCTACCAGGGCTCCTTTCACTCTTAGCCTAGTGCAGAGATTGGTCTTTGCCATGGTGCCAGCAGCTTTTTTAAATGCACCATAAGTAAGGATACATTAGAACGGCTGGCAACAATGAACTCTAAAGATTTCCTAAGGGTAACGGATTACTGCTTCATCCGTGAGCCCCTGCTCACCCCGCCCACACTCTGCGGCTGACTTTACAGTTTGAGAGCATTAAGCTTACTAAGGCTCTCTGTCCGGACCTAGGGCAGTTTTTTGTTGTGTATCACATTACTTAAGTAAACCCACAGGGAAATTTATACTGTCCTCTGCTAAGAATCACAGAAACATCAGAAAATATGCCGGACCATCATTCTGACTTAACTCCTTCCGTGCTGGTGAAAAATTAGCTGTTTGAGTTAGTGAGCCCTTTTGGAATCTTGGGGGCTGGAATTGAATAGGAAAGCATGGTACTTTGGAAAGTGTCCATTCTCCCCGGAGAGCCCACATGGAAGAGCAAGTTGTTCAAAGGTCTGAGGCAGTGGGAAGCTGGGTCGGCAGCCTTT
Organism: Orycteropus afer afer; assembly: GCF_000298275.1. NCBI lineage: Eukaryota > Metazoa > Chordata > Mammalia > Tubulidentata > Orycteropodidae > Orycteropus > Orycteropus afer. The sequence continues at coordinate 7,051,831 of NW_006921625.1, forward strand.
GTCCTTGGATCCTCCTTCTGTGTGGTTTCTCCAGAGCTTAGGTCAAAACACAGGTTCCTCCAGAACTAGACCCGGCCCAGCCAGCGATCAGGTGGGAAGTCAGCTAAGCAAGTGGAAGAGTTGGTGGTGATGTCATTGGCATCCAGTACCATCGAGTCAATTCCGTGTGACGGAGTGGAACTGCCTCAGGGTTTTCTGGGCGGCAGCACTACCGTGAAATAGAAATATTCCACTTGGATATCATAACACTTCTTGGAAAATTAAAGACAACCCTTCATCTTCCCAAAGAGCTGTCCTTTTTTTTTTTTTTTTTTTTCCTTTAATATGCTTCATTTTTTCATGCTGTTTTGGGTTTACAGAAAAACAGCAATGCGAGTACTGAGAGTTCCCACACACCCTGCATGCTGTTTTTCCTGTTTGAAGCAGCTTGCATGCCTGGGGTGTGCTTGTTACCACTGATGAACCAGCATTGACACGTGGTTATTAACTGAGGTCTGTAGTTCTCTCCAGGGCTCCCTCTCTGTGGTACAGTCCTGTGGGGGTGACAGATGCACCATGTCACATGTCCACCATGATAACATCATGCAGAGTAGTTCCACTGTCCTAAGAATTCGCTGTGCTCCACCTCGTCATCCAGAAACCACCCACCTTTTTATTGTTTCCAAAGTTGTGCTTACCCATGCTGTCAAATGCGTGGAATCATATGGTAGGTACCTTTTTCAGACTGGCTTCTTTCACTTCCAAGAAAAACCGAATCCACTGCCATTGAGTCAATTCCAACTCATAACAACCGTGTAGGACAGAGTAGAACTGTCCTATAGGGTTTCTAAGAGTGTCAGTCTTTACAGAAGCAGACTGCCATGTCTTTCTTCCACTGAACCATGGCTAGGTTTGAACCACCAACCTTTTGGTTAGTAGTCAAGGATTTTAAACCCTACACTACCAACCAAAAACCAAACTCAATGCTGTTGAGTCAGATCCGACTCACAGTGACCCCTCCTTGGATTTATTTCTAAGGAGGTATCACCACAGAGACAATATGAAAAATCTTCTGTTGTCCACAATCACAAGTAAATTGCCCAACCTTCCTTCCGAGGAGTGGCTGGTGGGTTTGAACCACCAACCTTCTGGCTACCAGTCAAATGCCTTAGGCACTGCACCACCAGAACTCCCTACCAGGGATCCCTTATTTCACTTAGCAATGCATTTGAAGTTCTTTGATGTCTTTTTGTGGCTTGATAGCTCATTTCTGTTTATCGATAAATGATACTTGAGTCTGGGGATGCACCAGTTTGTTTATCCATTAACCTGTTGAAGGACGTCTTGGTTGCTTCAGACTTTTGACGTTACGAACAAAGCTACTATAAGCACCCGTTTACAGTTTTTGTCGACATAAGTTTTCAGATCATCTGGGTAGAATCATGTAGGAGCCTGGCGGTTGGATTTTATGTTAAGCCTGTGCTTGACTTTGTAAGAAACTGGCTTCCAAAGTGGCTACAACATTGTGCCTTCCTGCCAGCGATGAAGGCGGGTTTCTGCTGCTCCCCACGCTCACCAGCATTTGGTGGTGTCAGTGTTTGAGATTTTAGCCTTTCTAACTCTGATGGCACGGTAGTTAGGGCATTCATTCAACTGCTAAGGTCAGTAGTTCAAACCCACCAGCCACTCCATAGGAGAAAGATGAGGTAGTCTGTGCCTATAAAGACTTATAGCCTTGGAAACCTTATAGGGCAATTCTCTGCTGTCCTCTAGGTTCTCAGTGAGTTGAACTCGACTGAATGGTGATGGGTTTAATGCCACATGGTGCTGAACATCTGCTCATGTGCTTACTTGCTGTCTGTATCTCCTTTCCTAATGGCTCTCTTGCGGGCATTGCCCTGCGTGCTGGCAGACTCGGGCTTTTCTCGGATCTCTCTGCCTCAGGGGCAGGGACATGCCCAAAGACAGTGGCCATCGCTCGGAAGAGGCTGTGTGCCAGCTGATAGACGACAGTGTCCATTCCAAGAGGCAAACACATTACTTGGTAGCCTCAGAGGATCTGAGCAGGTCAGTGGCCAATTTAGAAAACGTTAGAAAGTTAGGGTCTCTTTCCCAGCCGTAGGTCACACGTGGCATCTCTCTCGGCAGTGGCAGTGTGGAAATTAGCTGAGTGTGACTTTGAGCAGCCAGAAGGGAGCTCATCTGATCTCTCACATGGTCTGTGGGTGAGCTTCGCTGTAGGTTGATTAGTACGAGAGCCCAGCTGGCCAGCCTGCAAGTCTTCCTGGGAGCAGCTGGCCAGCTGCCACTGAGGCCAAGAAAAGCCAGTTGATGGCCTCCAAGCACCAATTAATAGAAGTTCCCCGTCGCTGGCCCGGTGGGGTGAGGAGAGCAGGCTGCACCGCGGCCGGTGCTGGGGGTAGCTCAGCAGGCACCTGCCCTGAGATCAGCTCCACTCGGCCCGGGTGGAGATACTGGTGAAGGCGGCAGACTCGGATGTCGGCCGGACTGAGAAAGAAACATGCACACCACTGTCGTCTGTTAAACGTTCAAACCTTAGTTTCCAAGGATTAAAAGGTATTTTGGTTTACTGTTTTTAAGTAATATGGTTAAAAATGTTTTAAAGTTTCAAATTAAGACGAAGCCCACTGAAGAGATATGGGGAGACACACATAGATACAGACGTAGGTACAGAGATTGTTTTAAGTATGTTTTTTGTTCCATAGTATGAACTAAAGTCCAACTATGTTCTAAGTGGTGGAAATTTTAAAGGTCAAAGTATCTTTATTGGACATCTTTGTGTGTGTTGTTGATGTTGTTAAGAGCCCTGGTGATGCAGTGGTTAAGTATTCAGCTACTAACCAAAAGGTCTGCAGTCCAAACTCACCAGCTGCTCCACAGGAAAAAGATGTGGCAGTCTGCTTCCATAAAATAACAGCCTTGGAAACCCTACTGGGCAATTCCACTCTGTCCCGTATAATTGCTATGAATCGGAGTTGACTCAAAAGTGATCAGTATATGTGTGGTGATAATCCCATTTGGGAATGGATTTTCTTTGTTATCTTAATCAGGCATGTCGGCTTAAGGGAGTACTTTAAGTCAGTCTTTTTTGAGATGTGAAAGAACAGATTAGGCACAGATGGCAGAAGATCAACACCACACCTCATGAAGGTCACAAAGAACTGAGGGACAGAAGCTGAGGAAAGACAAGGACTTCCCCCAGAGCCAGCAGAGAGCAGAAGCCTTCCCCTAGAGCCGGCACCCTGAATTCACACTTCTGGCCTCCAGACCCACGAGAAAATGGGTTTCTGTTAAAGCTCCCCTCTTCTAAGACAGTTGCTTTCAAGTCAATTCCAATTCATGGCGACCCCATGTGTGCAAAGTTGAACAGCTCTGCATGGTTTCAAGATGGGGACATTCCCCAAGCAGGCTGCCAGGCCTGTCTTCCAGGATCTCTGAGTGGGTTCAAACTGGCAACCTTTTGGCTAATAGTCAAGCACTCAGCCATTTGCAACACCCCCCCCATTATCCCCATTTTAGATGAGGAAACTCCAGTAGAGTGTTACAACATAAATCGTATGCCTGACATCACAAAAGAAGAAAATGGCAGAATTGGATTTGCTCTCAACCATGGCTGCTACGCTGCTGCCAAAGATGCTTTTTTGAGAGTAGATTTTTCATATTGTCTGAATTTTTACTACTTGGAAATGCATCAGTCGAAGCAGAAGGATTGATGCCTTTGAATTACAGTGCTGGCAAAGGAGGCTAATTATGCCACAGGCTGCCAGAAGAATGAACAAATCTGTCTCGGAAGAAATACAGCTAGAAGGCTCCTTAGAACTGAAGATGGTGAGACTTCATCTCTTGTACTCTGGACACATTCTCAGAAGGGACCCGTCCCTGGAGAAGGACGTCATGCTTGGTAAAATAGAGGGTCAGTGGAAAAGGGGAAGACCCCCGACAAGGTGCAATGACACGGTGGCTGCAACAGTGGGCTCCGACACGGCAACAATTGTGAGGATGGTGCAGGACCAGCCGGGTCTTGTTCTCTTGTACACAGGCAGTGAGTCGGAGCCAACTTGATGGCACCTCACAGCAAGCAGCGCTGGGCAGATATATGTTGCCACTCTTCTGTGAGCTGGCCTCAGGGCTGGGGCCTCAGAAAGCAACGAGGAGGGCCCAACCCTGACCTTGTAGAACTTAGTCTGGCTGGAGAGACATTTCCCTCAGCTGTAACCCCTTCTTGCACTGTATTCAATTACTTAATTAGGTAAATGCATTCCTTAAAATAATCCACCAGGGATTTAGTTAGGAGGGGAGGGAGGCATATTTTTCAATGTATAAGTGATGGCCAAAGACTGGGTGTGTGCTATGTTTAGCATCTAACAACCTCATTCCATCACCACTTACTGTCTCTGTGACCTTGAGCAAAGTTTGTAACACCTGAGCCTCAGTTTCTCGACCTATAAAATGACCATAATATGAGAGTACCACTGTGTCATTGAAAGATTGAAAGAACCAGTCATTGATCTGGCCTAGCGCACTATAGACCTTGTGGGTGCTGACAGACCAATCGTTACACAGAAGGAGACCTGGTGGCACAGTGGTGAAACACTCAGCTGCTAACCGAAGGGTCAGCGATTTGAATCCAGCAACCGATCTGTAGGAGAAAGGCATGGAAGTCTACGTCCATAAAGATTGACAGCCTTAGAAACCATATGGGGCAGTTCTCCTCCATCCTCTAGGGGCACGACGAATTGGAATCATCTCCAGGGCAATGGGTTTGGTTTGGGCTTTGCTTCCATGAAGGTTAGTCTTGGAAACCCTATGGGAAGTTCTGCTCTGTCTTCTAGGGGTGCTGTGAGTTGGAATGAATTTGATGGCGGTGGGTTTGGTTGGTTTGGGCTTTGCTTCCATGAAGATTAGTCTTGGAAACCCTATGGGAAGTTCCACTCTGTCTTCTAGGGGTGCTGTGAGTTGGAATGAATTTGATGGCGGTGGGTTTGGTTGGTTTGGGCTTTGCTTCCATGAAGATTAGTCTTGGAAACCCTATGGGAAGTTCCACTCTGTCTTCTAGGGGTGCTGTGAGTTGGAATGAATTTGATGGCGGTGAGTTTGGTTGGTTTGGGCTTTGCTTCCATAAAGATTACAGCCTCAGAAACTCTGTGTGGCAGCTCTGCTCTGTCCTGTAGGGTCACTATGAGTTGAAATCAACTCAGTGGCATTGGGTTTTGAGTTATCCAGGGCAAGGACAGTCAGAAAATGAATTGAAGGTTGACTTCACTTCTGAGGTCAAACCTACTTGATTTTCAGATGCTCTCTAGCACCGGTGAATGCATGTAAAGGGACTTGATCTTTCACTTGCTTAACTGGATTTTCATGCACCTGTTTGTTTGGAATGGTATTGGCCTTTCCAGTACTGATACAGAAAACATCCACACTTGGGTGTTGAGTCTTCAGTCTAGAGGTGAGCAGAACCCTGGTCCATACATTTCCTAATCACTCCTTTTAGATTTGAACTTGTGGTGATAACTGGGAAGTGGCAGATTGACCCAAACCAAACTCCAAATGCTTTATCATTGTTTTCAAAGTGAGAAATAGCCGTATTAAATATGTTGCTGCTGTCATTCATTGCCATTGAGTTGGCTTCAACTCATGGTGACCTTGTGTACAACATAATGAAACACTGTCCCTCCCTGTCCATCTTCAGGATCCTTGGGACACTTGAGTCCTTGTTGAGCCTGTGTGTGGATCCATGTCATGAAGGGCTTCCCTTATTGTCTCAGGTCCTCCTCTTTACCTACCTATTAGGCTGTAAAAGGGGAATAAAGTGATGCAGGTAAACTACTTAGAGGTAGGAAGAGCTCAAACGAATGGTGGTGGTGGTCGTGGTGGTGGCTACAGCTGCTAGAGCCAACTGTTAATTTTCTTAAAGAAAGAAAAGGAATGGGGGAATTTGGAGGGTTGAGAGAGACGGCCCTTTTGCCAATGCTGGTGGGAACATTTGAAGAAGGCAGGGCAAGCTAATTGTAAAAAGTGAGTTCTTACGCTCCCTCCTGAGAGAAGTGTGTGTGGGCTTTCTTTGGAATGATGGTTGGTTGGATTTTCAGCTGTTCCTCTACATTTTGCAGCTCTAGTTTTCTCAAAATTGTGTTGATAAACTCGATAACTCTCACACTATGAAGGCAGTTATCTCACATCATGAACCAGCCTGGAAGAGGGTATAAACCCACATTCAAAAGACCTTCCAGAGACTTACAGTCATTAAAAAGAGAAAGACTGACCAAAAGCAGTTGTGATCAAGCCCATTGTGACTGAGGAAGCCCTGTGAGTGAAGAGTTGAACTGCACCCCATTGGCTTTTCAATGACTGTGACCTTTCACACACAGATTTCCAGGCCTTTCTTCTGATGGACCTCTAAGTGGGTTGGAACCACCAACCTTTAGGTCATAGTCGAACCCTTAACAGATTGTGCCAGCCAAACCTCAACACCATACAGACCATGTAGCATTATCCCTGTGATGATACAAAGGCAAGAAGCCATCATTCTTTGTCTCTCTCTGTTTGCTTCACCTGGAAAATGCACTTGACAAGTTTCCTCAAAGAGATATCCACGAAGCCTACAACTGAGCAAGGGGACACATGTAATCTGTTTATTTCATGGAGCAGCCGGCCGTCCCCAATGACAGTAATGGCAGCATAGTTCAGGGTAAGTGCACGTGGTTTAATCCAAAATTCTGTGTATTTATGACTTATAATGCAAGCAGTATATTAAGAAATTATTTTGAAGGAAACTTAATTGTCCCCTACAGCTTCCAAAATGCTGTATCAACAGTTTTATTTATTATAGTTTGTGGAACTAAATGAGAAAGAGCTGCAGAAAGATTTTTTTCCCCCCTAGGAAACAAAACAAGTTGTTTTGATCATTTTGAGTAGTTTAGCAAATGGAGAATAACAAGACAGTGGGATGAAAATGTTCCATTGTTCTCACAGATGTACACTTCTAAATTGTTAGGATCCCAAAATGCTGAAGTTACAACCAAAAGATGATCTGAATTCTGTAACTAAATTGAATGGAGTGATAAGAGAAACATCCTAAGCTGAATTTTCAAGCATTCTGTTGTTCCAGCATTGTGGTAACTATTTGAGAAAAATCCAGAATCTGGTTTGCTGCTGCCTGTTTTCAGACCTTTGCCTTCGGTAGGTGTCTTGCATTTTTTCCCACTGAGGCCACGTGGATCAGTGGTTAGGAAGAGGCAGGCTTTGAAGCCAAACGGCCAAGTTCATTGTCCAGGGACTCAGCTGTGTGCCTCTGGGCAAGTCACTTAACCTCTCTGAGTGTTTCCTTTTCATATCAGGGAGATAATAATCCCTGCCTCACAGAATCTCTGCCAAGATGAAGTAAGGGAATAAGGCTTTCTGGAGCCATGAAGGCTGGATGAAGCCCTGTAACTATTGCCCTGAGATAAACTTTAAACCTTAAACTAAAAATAGCCGCTGATGTCATCTTAAAACCAAACCGTTTAGCTCAACTAGTGAAGAACCCCTGTCTTGAACACTGTGCTCTTTAAGAATGATCTACATGGGATCCAACTGACAACAGCAACTCGAAAGGTTAGATGGGAACCTGAGGGCAGTAAGTTTATGTTCATGGGGAAGAATGACTCGGAGGGAGGGGCTGAGAATGGTTGCACATTTAGAAGCATGTCGCCCATGTCCCTCGATGGTACATGGAGACACTGAGTTGCTGTATGTTCTGCTGCATATATTCTCAGCAATGATGACAGAATAAATAAAAATTGTAGAAAAAAAAAGAAAGAAAAGCAGGTGGTCTGGGGCCTGATGGACTGTGAGCCGACCCTAGACGGAGGAAGAGGGAGACAGGGATGGTAGTGGCAGTGCACTGCAGCCCCAAGACCAGGGTTCCTGAGCATAAATCATTTCCCAGGGAGGGTGGCGTTCTCTGTGATGAAAACGAGGGGCACTGACGGCAAGCTCCAAACTCCGAGGGAAGTTCCAGAACGCCGTGATGTAGGAGACGCCAGAATCTCCAGCACCGTCCTCTTATCCACACCTCAGTGCCTGCTTTGCCGAGAGTGATCCTCTGTCTGGTTCCTCGGGAAAATCGCCCCAAAGAGCTAATAGCATCCATGGTGAGAGTCCCATTATTCCAGCCAGTCCTGAGTGAATTTTGTGAGAACATGCAGAGTCCAGTCTAGGTGTTCACAGTTGTTCCTCCCCTTCTGTTTGCTTTGTTTAGTTCTGGTTGAGAAGTAGATCGTTTTCAGTAAAGGGTACTCTTTTCGGTAATTAGGGAGATCCTGGTCTTCACTTTTAATTAGGATTTGTGTTGCACCCTGTGTTTTGGTAAAGCTCCTGGCAGTTGGTCCCTGGGATGAGAGTATTCAGGAGCCCTGGTAGTGCAGTGGTTAAGTGCTTGGTTGCTAACCAGTCAGCAGTAGGAGCCTACCCAGCAGCTGCACGGGAGAAGACCTGGCAGTCCTGCTTCTGCAAATATTACAGACTTGGAAGTCCTAGGGGCAGTACTACCACATGCTATAGGGCTGCTAGGAGTTGGAATCGACTGAGCGGCCATGGGTTTATGAAAGTATTCATCACCATATTTCTCAGTTCTCGTACCCACATTGACATGGGAAGGATTTTGTAAGTGGTGACTGACAGCCTGGGGTAAAGTACAGCTTCAGCAAAAAGCTGGCCCAGGTGCTTCGTTAGAGTGCAAATTGGTCTCCTGTCGTGAGGTGCCGTCACGTCGATTCTGACTCACAAGTCGACTGTGACCCTGTGCAACAGAGTGAGACACTGCCCGGTCCTGACCCATCTTCACAGTTGTTACCGTGCTTGCGCCCATCGTAGCAGCCACTGTGTCAGCCTGTCACATGGAGGGTCTTCCCCTTTTGTGCTAGCCCTCTCTTTACCTGTGTATGATGTCCTTCTCCAGGGGTTTGTCCCTTCTGACAACATGACCAAAGTATACGAGACGAAGTCTGACCATTCTCACTTCTAAGGAGAATTCTGGCTGCGCTTCTTCCAGGACAGATTGATTCATTCTTCTGGCAGTCCATGGCACACTCAGTATTCTTTACCAACACCATAACTCAAATGTATCAGTTCTTCTTCGGTTTTCCTTATTTATTGTCCAGCTCTCACATGCATATGTTGTTATCGTTATGTGCCATTGAGTTGGACCTGACTCATAGCGACCCCTCCTTGGGTTTCTGAGGCCGTATCACTGCAGAAGTAGATTGCCCAACCTTTCTTCCAAGGAGTGGCTAGTGGGTTTGAATCGCTAGCCTTCTGGTTAGTAGGCAAGTGCCTTAAGCACTACACTACCAGAGCTCCCTGGATATGAGGCTATTGAAAATACCATGGCTTGGCTGAGGTGCACCTTAGTCTTCAGAGTGACATCTTCGCTCTTAAACACTTTGAAAAGGTCTCTTGCAGCAGATTTGCCCAGTGCAGCCCGTCCACTAGGAGGAAGTGATCCCTGGTCCCCACACCGCCCATGTGATTTAGTTGCAAAGAGTATCCATAGTACCTTCTCAAGTTCATTGACAGACAAGAGCTGTCTTAGGACCCTTTTGCATGACTATTTGCATAGAATAATTAAACCTCCAAAACAGTGAGTTTTTTCACGTTCTGTGTGATTGACGCCCATCTTTCATCTTTTCTGTCCCAGAGTCCTATCTCTTAGCTGTTCTCAGCTGCTAACAAGTCATCAGGGCTGCTTTTGATGACCTGATAGCATCTGGAATTCTGGGAATAATGAGAAAGTGACTGTCCCCTACCTGTCTCCCCCTCATGATCACTGAAAACAATTTTGAACCCTATTTCTTTTGTTTTTCATCGGCCCAGTTACCTTGGACACATTCTGTTGAGACCGGGTTCCTTTGCTGAGGTAACATTCTGTTGTGATGAATGAATTATCGAAATCATTTCTTTGTGAGGCACCTACTGGGTGCTAGTCATTGTGCTTGACTTAGGGCTGTGGTTTCTCCCCTTTAGTTGAAGCCAGCACAAGAGGAAAAGAAGTAAAGGTGAAGTAAGATGGAAGGGAAAAGGCCCAGAACAGGCTCAGACGGAACACGGGCGAGACGCCGCTCGCTCCAAGGCTGAGGATAAAGAGGGCCAGAAGGAAAGGGAGTCAGTGTTTCCCCTGCTCTTCTTGTTTCTCCCGTCACGAACCATCGCGCTACCAGGGCTCCGTAACTCCATTACATACTGCAGATTGAGACTAGGATGATTTCAGTATTGATCTAAAACAAAAACAATTTAGGGGTCATTTTGTTGTTGTTGTTGTTGATGATGATGTCAGTACTCAAATCATATGAGAAATGGAAGAAGCTTTATAAGAAAAAAACATGACCTAAATCATAACCTGGGAGCTCTGGTGGCGTAGTGCCTAAGGCATATGACTGCTAACCAGAAGGCTAGTGGTTCAAACCCACCAGCCACTCCTCGGAAGGAAGGTTGGCATTCTATTTCCATAGTGACACCACCTTAGAAAGACGGCAGTGAGTGAAAAACCATCTTTTAATGCAAATTTCTAAGTGATTCTTTTTAGGCATAAATACCTGAAGGCTTTGAAACCAGCACAGTGCTCTACTGGGAAAGACAAGATTTGACCCGTTCTCCCATCATAACGTGAAGAAAACGTGTGCTACATCCTCACCCCAAGGTGCCGCAACCCCTGGCTCATGGAGTCGGTGCTTACAGGACCACCAGGAGATGTCCAGGTGGCTGGCACTCAACAAGCCACCACTGGCGCCTGGTCTCCTTCCCGCCTCCATAGAATACCCATCTCAGTTGGCATTGCCCCCCAGTGGTTATCAGGTCCCCCCTATACAGCGAATCCTGAAGAATTTAACTTCCTGAGCAGTTCCTCTCTCACCCTCTTGGTGACTTTTCCATCCTGACTCGTTTCCTGGCCTGGTCCTAACTGACGTCTCTACCCACGTTGTGTCTCCTCCCTGTCACAGTCTTACTGGGCATGGCTGTCAGGGTGGCCTTGTGCTCGAAAGCTCATCTCTCTCACATCACTGCCATGTTCTAATGGCTTCCGTTGCAGGGGATGAAGTGAACGTGCCCAACACCCTGTAGGGTCTGCCCCAAGCCAGCCTATCACAGTAGCAGCATCTCTCCTCCATCCTGAAACCTCAACCCCTTGGAACTCTACATTGTTTCCCATCCTGAGGGGCAGTGGTGGTTCAGTGGGACAATTCTCACCTTCCATGCAGAGGACCCAGGTTCAAGCCCTGGCCAGTAGACCCATCTGTCACTGCAAGCTTGTATGTGACTGTGATGCTGAACAGGTTTTGTTGGAGCCTCTAGGCTGAGAAACGCCTGGCGAGCCTCTTCCAAAGTCAGCCAATGAAACCCTGGGGCTCACAACTGTCTGATCTGTAGTTGGCGGTGGTGGGCAGGACCAGGCAGCGTTTTGTTCTCTGGTGATGGAGCTCATGTCTGGGGTTACTAGGGTCGGGTGGGCAGTGGGAGTGACTTAGCAGCAGCCAACATCAGCAATGCTCACTGTACCCCCAAGGTGATGTTGCTCTGCCCTCTGCCTTTGAGAACACGGTCACCCTGTCTAGAACATTCTCCACCTTGTTCTTTACCCATACCTCTCAAGTTCCTCCCAGACCCCCCGTCTTATTTTTCCCCCATCCTTTTCGATACAGTTGGACACCACCTCCCTGTCTGGCTTCCAGATCAGAAGCCTTTCCTGGGAGCTCCATAGTGCTGTGTACACATCTTTGTCTGGATTCTTTGGATCTATCCGTGGTGAGGGGAGCACCGTGGATTCTTTGTGCAGGTCTCAAGGTATCTTATTCCCAATGCCAGCATAGTAAGTGCTGAATATGTGATGGAATGTTTGCGTGTCACTTGCAACAGCAAAATCCCCTCCTGACAGTTAACATGGATTTTCTTTTCCGCACAGAGAGGAACAAATGCCTTGTTAGATCAGCTAGTCTAACCCACAGAGGAAACAAACATTCTTGTGAAATTATGTTTTCACCTTGTTTCCATTGGCTGACACAGAGTCCATCTAATTGGATGTTCTCTTTGGGGAGCTCTGAAGGCAATGAGTCTGCTGCTTTCACGATTCCAGTCTGGCCACTGCCCATCAGTTTTCTCCAGGGCCTTTGACTGCCAGCCCCTTACCTTGCACACATGTCTTAGAAAGCACCAGCCAAGCACTTTCTTGGTTGCAGGGAACGACACCTGAGAACGATGTAGGACAGGCATTGCCCTGGGGATGAGAGGGAAGAGTCCTAGACCCAAAGGAATGCACCTGCAGTGTCCTCCTCACATGCATCCATCCATTCCTCATTCCATCGTGTTCACTGGACACACACGTATCCTGTATGCTGCACAGTACCAACAAGGGGAGCATCACGTGGTGAAAGCCGAGCCACTTGGGTGCGGTGTGGTGTGGGAGCTCACGTGACCTCCCTGTGACTCAGTCTCATTGTTTAAACTGAGGATAGGAATAGCCTCTCACCTACATGCTGCAATGTGGATGAAACTTGCAAACATGACACTGAATAAAAGAAGTCAGGCACGATACCAATCCTACTCAAAGTATTCCAAAACATAGAAAAGGATGAAATCCTCCCTAACTCATTTTATGAAGCAAGCATAACCTTAATACCAAAACCAGGAAAAGACATCACCCAAAAGGAAAA
>NW_006921625.1:7067779-7069539 GCF_000298275.1 Orycteropus afer afer
ATGACATGAGACAAAAGTATATGTGAACTGCTGTATGAAAAGTGAATTTACTCTGTAAATCTTCACCCAAATCCTAATAAAAAAAAAAAAAAGTAGTAGTAGTAGTCAGTCACGAAAGGACAAATACGGTATGACCCCACTTACGTGAAATATATCGAGTAAGAAGTGTGTAGAGACCACAGTCTATTGGTGGTTGCTGGGAGCGAGAGGGAGAGGGAAAGAGGGAGTCACTGCTGGGGGGCCCCAAGATTTGGAAGTGGCTAATGGGATGATTGGGCAACATGATGGATACAATAACACTGAATGTAAACAATGTTCAAATGGGACACACATATACATTCACCACACAAACATAGACGTATATGTGTATATAACTCAAAACTCGGTGCTGTCAAGTCGGATTTGACTCATAGCGACCCCTCCTTGGGTTTCTGAGGCGGTGTCACTATGGGAGTAGACTGTCCAACCTTCCTTCCGAGGAGTGGCTGGTGGGTTTGAACTGCCAGCTTTCTGGTTAGCAGTCAAATGCCTTAGGCACTACGCTACCAGAGCTCCTTGTGTGTGCGTGTGTGTGTAAATGGGAAGGAAAAAAAAAACACTGCTGTGGAGTGAGATCCGACTCATAGCGATCCCTCTTAGGCAGTATCACTATGGAAATAGATTGCCCAACCTTCCTTCCAAGGAGTGGCTAGTGGGTTTGAACCACCAGCCTTCTGGTTAGTGGTCAAGTGCCTTAGGCACTACACCAAGTATATAACCTGTAGGCTAGATGCTAGATACTACACAGATGCTACATGGGTGACATGGGATGGGCTAGGGCAGCACTGGCCCTGACTCAGAGCTCAGCAAACCTCAGCTCAAATGAAGAGGAGGAGGAAGCCACAGGGGCGGGGCGGGGCTGAGGGTGGGCAGCACCATGGAAACCCTCCTGTAGCTTCTGTTCTGAAACAGGGAACATTAGGATACAAGTGAGTGGTCAGCACACAAATAGGAGTGCTGTGTGGTAAACAGAAGGGGTTCTGTGGGGTGATGGGGCTGAGCCCCTCTGGAGAAATGACATCTATTACCTGGGAGTGAAAAGGAGCCAGCTACGTGAAATCCAAGGAAGGGTGTCCCAGGCGCAGGGAATGCAAAATGCAAAGAGTCTTAGTGGGGTAGGGTCTGGAACATTCTGGAATCATCCAGAAGTCAATGCTGGCTAGGACAGAGTGACCCATAGGGATAGTGGCTGTGATGTGATAGGTAAGACAGGGGGAGGTGGTGAGAGCCTTGTGGGCTATGCAGAAAGGCGCTAGGATTTTGTTCCTTGTGCAACGGGAAGTCTTAGGAGGTCTTGAATGGAAGAGAAGCAGGATCTCGGAGTAGGACCTGGCAGCTCCCTGATGCGATGGGCCTCTTACCGCCTGAGGGCAACGTGCGTGGCCTGGTCTGGCACTGAGAGGAAAGCAGAGCCCAGAGCAAGGGCCACGCAAAGCTCCCCACAGACGCACTGCGTTGCAATGTGTGTGGATCACTAGCCACCCAGTTCGTGGTGTCAGCACTGTGGACCCGTGGATGTCACACTTGGAAGGGGGCCTCGGTGGTCATTTCATCTAACGTTCATTTCTTATTCAGACTTCCTTGTAGAACCCCCGGGCCCCGCAGAACTGCAGGCTTTTCCCAGGCTCGCTCCCAGGGCCTGGCTGCCACCCTGGAGGTGGGGCTGCAGGCCTTGCTGGGGTTTCCGTTTTCCCCTCCCCCTCCCCTCCCCCCTCTTTCCC
>NW_006921625.1:7069727-7090637 GCF_000298275.1 Orycteropus afer afer
CTGTGAAATGTTTTTGAAAAGCTGTAATCTGTACAGGTGGGAATACCACCTCTGAATTTTGAATCAGCAAATCTTTTTCCTCCAGACTTCCTGAGAAAAACTCAACAAGGAGCAAGTTGTCCGTGCCTTGGTTGGGATGGGCACATACAGGAGCCCCTGTTTCACCCTCTTTCAATGAGACAAGACATACAGTAGTGTTTAAGAACTCTCTGGAGCCCCGAGTACGACAGGGTCATCTTTTTGTTTCACGTACGTGATGTTTGGATAACACTGAGAAGCAGTGAGACCTTTTTTTAAGGCAAACATACCCGTTGGTCTTTGTCTTACTGCACTGAATCACGTTTTATAGCCTTATAATTAATTGTACTGCTGTTAAACCACCAAATTACTCTGTCAACGAGTGTGCTGATGGGCTTCTACCAAAAATTAATCTCTAGTCGTCAGCCTCCCTGATGGATTGTCCACATCTTTCAGACGTGAAATAAGTGTCCCCTCTCCTTGACAGCCATCTAATTTAGCTTGCACTTAGGTCTGGTCAGGAGCCTTTGTGTATGTCTCTTTGTTCCACAAATTCCTCCATGTGTCACTCTCCTTTGCCTTAAATACTAAGGTTCCAGCATTGTTACAAAGAACTGAATCACTACATTATTAATAAAATATGAAATAAATATCATTCTTAATAAAACTGCAGTGTTAAATTATAGCAAGACTGAGAAATGGGTCTATTTTAAGTGATTATTAAATTGGGTAGTGGTTTTCCAAATGTTTGACCTTTCCCTCAACCTTGAAACAGGCCCAGCTCCTCCTTCATCAGGAGTAATGGCCACTCCCAGTTCCTCCCTTGCTGACCCCCGGGGTCTGCGGTCCTTCCTTGTGCAGCTTTGCCCCACTGTCCCCTCTCTGCCTTGTTTTCTTTCTCTCTCTTTTTTTCATTGTGATTTGGGTGAAGGTTTCCTGAGCAAGTTGGTTTTCTCTTCAACAGTCCACACACATTTTGTGTGACATTCACCGCAGTCCCCACACTAACACTTCCTCCCTGCGCTCACCCCTTCCCTTGTCCTTCCTTCTCGTCCCCTCTGCCTTCCCAGCTCTGTCCCTGGGCGAATGCTGTCCCTTGGTCTCATAGGCTTGATTGTTCTAACGACTGCAGACCCTCCTGATACTACTGTTCACCTTACAGGCCTGAGTATCCTTTGGCTGACAGTTGAGTCGCAGGGGTTAAGTTCAGTTTTTAGCTGAAAGGTATCTGAGGCCATGTGTCACTGGTTCCATCAGTCTTCATCAGACCGGTAAGCCTGGTTTTTTTTCATGATTCTGAGTTTTGTTCCACATTTTCCTCCCCCTCTGTCCAGGACCTTACACAATGCCTTTCAGAGCGGTCAGCGGTGGTGGCGGGGCACCGTCTAGTTCTTCGTCTCAGGGCTGTGGAGGCTGGGCCTCTTGTGCCCCTTCCATCCTTTGCACTCATTGTCTCCTGTGTCTTAGATTTTCTTCATCCTCCTTTGCTCCACATGGGAAGCATTCTCTTGCTTGCCGATGACCACACCCACAAGTCCCTTCCATCCAGAACAGCCCCCTCTTCACTGTACATCCAGCCCCTCCGCTTCCCACGATGCTGCTTTACTGAATGGATGGGTTTGTCTTCCCACCCCTCTCCTGGGCCACGCTCCTTTCTGCCGCTGTCCCCCCAGCCCCCAGCAGGTCGTCGTGCTTCCTGGGCCTTCCTGGAACCCTCTGGCACTGAATGGGCTGCTGCTGTCTGTTCTCACTGCTGTCCCTCCCTCCCCCTGCCCTGCCTGCTCCCCTTTCACAGCTCCCTCTTCCCTGCTGCTGACCACCTGTCAGGGCTGCCACCCCCTGGAAGGCATCCTGCTTGGGGCAAGGAGGAAGCTGGGGCAGGGGGACAGGGATGCCTGCAGGGCGCAGGAGCCGTGGTTTGTGTGGTGTGTAGGCACCAGCACGGCGTGGAAAGCACGAGGTTGAGAGAACCTGCGTGCTTCATCAGTGAGTGGGTGCCTGTCGCTGTCTTATGTCTTTTGGCACGCTGCTGAAGAACTCGCTGTTTGGTCCACGGCAACTTGGATGCTCCGTAAGAGTCTGGCTGACTGAAACCAGGCATGTGATGTTGTTGTTGTTGTTGTGTGCCATCAAGTCGGACCCGACTCATAGCAGCGACTCCTTGGGTTTCCGAAGAGGTATCACTACGGAAGTAGATTGCCCCATCTTCTTTCCGAGGAGTGGCTGGTGGGTTTGAACCACGAGCCTTCTGGTTAGCAGTCAAATGCTTAGGCACTATGCTACCAGAGCTCCCATCCATTGAAATCGGTATGAAACAAGGATTACCCTCCATCCTGGACTTGGCCGGGACAGGTCTGAGGGGCCTGGGGCTGTGAAGAGAGCATTTCCCATGCCATTAGGCGTGTGACATTCTCACTTCTGTCCCACTCCCACCCCCTGACTCAGGATGCAAATCCCAGCTCCAACCCCCTGAAGCACAGGAGGGGGGATTTCTTGGATGGGAGGGGAGTCGCCCATTATAGGCTTCAGGGATCTCTGCCCTTAGTCACGGTCCTTTCCACCATGAAGCCCTGTAGTTGCACCTTAGGGCCTTGAGGTCCAAGGGGAGAGCCCTCTTCCCTGGAAGTTCCAGCTGCGAGCACGCGGTGGGAGGTTTGAGGCTGGCTTTGCCTGGCCACGTGTGTCCTGTGGCCCGGCTTAAAGGGTGCGCCACAGAACTGGTGGGGTGAAGCACATAGTGCTGGTTCCTCAGTGGTAACGAATGCTCCACAGGCGTGCAAGCCGTTAATAGGAGGAAGACGGTGTGCAGGGGATATGGGAAGTCTGGCCTTGCTGTGTACTTCTTTCGCAGTACCCCTAAACGTGCCCCAAAAAAGGATATTAAAGTAGTGTGTGTACATGGGGTAGAGAAGGGGGGTGGTTAGTTTCTCAGGAAGCACATGTGCCCTCTAGACTGAGTGCTTCCACTTCCCGCTAACTCTCCATGTGAATAACTCACCGTGCGTCCCAGTAGACTCAATGGATGTGCTACCTGATCAGTGACAGTGGGGAGGGACAGGGCCGTCCCTGCCCGCCGCACCCCCAGTGGCGAGGCCAGACAGCACCATCCCTGCTCGCTGCACCCCCAGTCGAATTCAGGATTTAGAACAAGTCATGACTTGCTGCTGCCCTGACAGGTACACCCAGGCTCCAGTTAGAGCCTTTCACTGTCTTCTGCCGAAGGGCTCTTCTGGTGACAGCCATTGGCCGGAATGCCTTTTCCCTCCCACCGCCTCTCACTCCCCGTCTTCCTGGCAGCTCCTACTCCACCCCTTAGGGCCCAGCCTTGTTAACTCTGGCGGTAAAGCTTCCCCTTCCACAGCGCCCCACCCTCTGTGTACCCGTCCATCCTGCCCTGTGCCACACCCCTGCAGTGGGTTATCTTGTACCTGTCACCCCACCAGACTGCAGTCCCCTGGAGAGTGGGGTGGGCAGTGTGTCCTTGCACACCAGCAGCTGGGGCCAGTGCCTGGTACATAGTAGGCGCACAGGAAGCACACTCCTTGTGCTCATGCTGAGCAGGATCACACAGCGCAAGTTATGTGAGACGTTACAAAATAACAGAAACCCTAAACAAACTCACGCTCTCCCAGCGGGAATGAGGATCCGGCAGGTTGCATGCGGGTTCCATTAGAATGAGCGGGGTTTTCTCCCCGTTCGGTTTGCCTTAGGAGTTTGACGTCCAGTGGGTCCCATGACGTCTTCCACTCGTGCAGCCCCACTTTTAGCACAGCACCGCCATTCTCGTCTCTTCTTGAGTGTTTAGCACTGACAGCGGATTCTCTTCCTGCAGGCGAAGCAGCAGGGCAGTGCAATGGGTCCCGGGTGATTTTCCCAGCAGGTGCTCAGCCGTCGGTGCTGCTCTGCCGAGACGGGCCTTTCTAGGCATGCAGCGTTCCCCAAGTCGGAAATGTGCCAGTATGAGTTCCAGACAGGCGTGTGTCTGTGCACGTGTGTGTGTCTGTGCACGTGTGTGTGTGTTGGAGAAATGAGGTGGAAGGCAGTGACGGGGAGGGCTCCACAGGTACCGTGTGGGGTATTGTTCACAGCACACACGTGTGGATCTTGCTGGCCTGGGTCTCCCCCGATTCTCCCTGCCTGGCCTCAACAGCTTGAAAGCTCTGTGTAGCCTCGTGGTGTTTTCCGTGAGTCCGGGGTGGTAAGAGCAGGCCTGCTGCTGCCCTGGTCTCCACGCTCACAGGCAGCGTGTCAGTGTGATGCTCTCTCACCGCATGTTGTTCTGCTTTTCTACAGAGGTCTCATCGCCGGCGGCTTCACGGAGACCCATTACCTGCAGGACGGCACCGACGTCACCCTCACTAGAAATGACACGGTAATTCCTGCTGCGCGGAGCCCGGGGCACTGCACCACCGAGTCCTTGTGTACGCTCTGTAGCTGTCTCATCCAGAGCAAAGCCACCGGCCCAGGTGCTTGACTTGGGCCCCGAGAGGAGCTCAGGAGTCATGTCACGTTCAGGCGTGACAGCGTAACTCCGGGGAAACTCGGCCTGGAGGCTGGTGCGGGGCTGACCTGGAGATGACCTTCAAGGAGTCCCAGGCTCAACTGGGCAGCTCCTTTTCTTTCAGAAAGATAAAGCCAGCCTAAGCAATGGGTTGGACAACAGGCACATCTGGCCTGCACTTTGCTAAGTTAAAGAAATTCAGAGGGCTGTTGACCCTTTCTATTAACGGGCTCCACAAAGTCGGTGATCCCATTTCACAGATGTCACTGTGATGTGACATGTATTGCTGTTTAATCAGCTGTTCTCATATTTGAAGTTTTATATGCAACTGGGACAAAATTCTAGTTCTGTTTGTTCATTTAGCGAGCTTGTACTCCATCCCCTCTGTGCTGGGCCTCATGTTTGAGTGGGGGTTCAAGGGGAATAAGACAGAATCCCCATCCCCAGGGACTGGGAAGGTCATGTGTTTTCAAGTTTTAAACAGGAAGTTCAGAGGAAGGTGTGAGATTTACAGTTGACACTTCGTCAAATGGTGATCACCGTCTGAGGTGCTTTCTGCCCTCTCTGCTTTAAGCCCCTACTTATTTTCTTGATCACGTGTTCATCACTTGGCTCTTACAGACTGAGACCTTCACCTTCCGGCAACTTAGTGAAGGGAGCTGATGCAGCTTCCTCAGCCCAGGAGGAGAGAGAAATCTTAGATAAAGTATAAGAATAACACAAGAATGTGATGATGTTTGTTCATGGCTGCTGAAGCTTGAGAGAGTCAGATAAGTCTCCAAGAGGCAGGAATAGGGAGGAAGTGTAAGCCCAGAGCAGTGGGCTTGTGAGATAGGGACATAGGGCCCTGAAAGCTGATTCAGCACCCAGAGAATGGGTCTGGTATGCCTATGGGGGCGGGGGGGGGGGGAAGAGAAGTGGGCACCTGCAAACAAGAATCTCAAAAAGCCAGACCCCCGGCAGAGCCACTTCCTCTGTGAAAGGGGACAAGAAAAAGTCTCCCCACAGGCCCAGAGAATGAGCAAGAATCAGAGTTGTGTACCGGATGTCCTGGCCTGAAAGAGATTTCATAAAATGGAGGAATGGAAATTCTGGCTTGCCTCGTGTGTACGTTGGGAATGGGGGTGAGCCAGGGGCCACTTTTTCAGCAGCAGCTCAGGAATGGAAGATCCTGACCTCAAAATGAGGACCAAACCAGTGGAACCCCCAGGCGGAAGCCAACCCCACATAGAAGGGTATTTCTAGAACCTAGATTATATGAGGGAGCTCTGCTGGTATAGTGCCTAAGGCATTTGACTGCTAACAAGAAGGTGGGCGGTTCAAACCCATCAGAAGGAAGGTTAGGCAATCTACTTCTGTAGTGATACCACCTCAGAAACCCAAGGAGGCATCACCATGAGTCGGATCTGACTCCACAGCAGTGAGTTTGAGTTTTTGGTTAGATTACATGAGTTGCCTCTATCAATAATATAATAAGTATTGTAGATGAGTCCAAACTAAAAATGAGCACCCAGTGGAAAATGCTACTATAAGGGAGCATGGGTGGACAAGAGAATTAGCACCTCTAGGGGTGCAAGGTGGCCAGGAAATCGAGAAAAATGGAAATGTTTTCAAGAGAATGAGTAAGACTGTCCAAAGTGGGTCGCATAAAAACTCCAGAATGAAAACACAGATAAAAATAAAGAAGGGGCACTATTTAAACCCAGTGTGAGGAGAATTCTTCCGAATTTAAGAAAGACATAAGTCTTGAAGGAAAACCACCAAGTCTTAGGCAGGAGGAGTGCAAATGAACCCACTCTGGAATGACTTAGAGTGCAACTGGAGAGCAGCAAAGGTAAGACCCTCAGACCGCTGGGAGAATCGGGAGATTGCACAGAAGGACAGTTACACCGACAGCAGCCTTCTCATTAGCAGCTAGGGAAGAAAAACTTCCCGGAGTGGAGGAAAACGCAATTCCATACTCAAATTATTTGATACGAAATAGACATTTCAGAAGGAAGACTGGGCAATCTACTCCCATGGTGATAACCGCCTCAGAAACCCAAGAAGGGATCACTAGGAGTCAGAGTCGACTCGATGGCAGTGAGTGAGTGAGTTAGACATTTTCACTTCAAATCTGTGACAAAGGAATGTACTGCCCAGAGGTCCCACCAGAGAACGTCTTGGTGTGAGGAGTTTGAACACGAGAGAAGGTGGGACTGAAGAGGCAGTGGTGAGCAAGAGGATTGTATTGCAGTCTAGATAAGCTGGTTCAACTACTGATGGTAGCCTGGGTGGGGAGGAACCTCACTGCTGTTGAGTCAGTCCCAACTCGTAGCGACCCTTCCTCGAGTTTCTGAAGCGGTATCTACAGAAGTAGATTCCCCAGTCTTCCTTCTGAGGACTGGCTGGTGGGTTTGAACCACCAGTAATGACTAAATCTGGGTGGCCAAGAGCATGATGGGTGAATAGATTTACTAATTTTAGGACAATTACATTGTATGAGAGAATAACAGAGATGTTGAATACCTTAGGATTTTGATGAGTCATGAATGCCCCATGCACACTTAAGTATAACCGTTGTGAGAATGAACAGAATGTACAGTTGCAGATACACTGAGGGTGAATGCAAACCATCACGCCATTCGAGGGCACAGAATCAAAGCAGCAGCAGAGAACCACCTGAGACAAATAGGTAAACTGAGTCAGCGTCTGTCACGTTCGTTACACGGGGATAGATTGAGTCTGCTCGTTAACATAAAAACAGTCACTGCTTAGAGTTCAGGATAAAGTCCAGCTGTGCATTTTAAAAGACATACCCACAAAGCACACCGGTTGTGAATGTGAAGGAATGAGAAGACCCAGAGCGGCCATCACCACTATCCTTTCCCGAAGGGTCCCTCCGCTTGTGGTCGGTGTCACTGAGCTGTCCGTGCAGAGGCTGCTGGATTGAGACAGTGGAGGCTCCAGATCCAGGCCTCTTAGAAGGCAGCCCAGAGGGAGGGTGCCAGGGCTAACGAGAAGCTGTCTCCAGGTCGGCAACTTGGTGCTTTGTGATGTTTGGTGATTGATGGTGGGGGGGCATTTTTCTTTGTGCTCATTTCTCCGTGAGGTTACCGTTTCGAAGGACAGGTCTCAGCTTCATTTCCCTGCCCCTTCCATCATTCCTCTCCACAGAGGTGACTTTTAGGGACAGGCGTAGGGTAGAGCCCCTGCATGGGAAAGACAAGGAGGCTGGTCTTGGTGTCTGTCCACAGTCAACGGCAGTGACACTGGCCCCACTCTCCATGCGGTACTCTACTATCTGTCCTGCAGACCCGGCGTCCCCTAGGCGGGTCCCAAGGCTTCACCTGGCAAGGAGCAGGAGGAGACAGTGGGAAAGCTGCATCTTCCTACAGAAGATCCCAAAACAAATGTCTTGCTCGAGTTGATTCTTTCTTCTAGTGACCTGGTAGGACAGAGTAGAACTGCTGCCCCAGAGGGTTTCCAAGGCTGTATCTTTCTCCTGCAGAGCAGCTGGTGGGTTTAAATTGCCCACCTTTTGGTTAGCAGCTAAGCACTTAAACCACTGTGCCACCAGGGCTCCTACAGAAGATACTCAAAGCCCCTTTTGGAAGAAATCAACTTGATACTTTGTGTTGGTCATCACCCGGCTCTCTGAATCTCTCTGCAGTTGACAAAGGGACTGGAGGATGGGGTACTTGACACTCCCACACCTCCGGAAGTGTCAGATACAAGGTGCTTTTACAGTCAGGAAGGTCACAACTTGTCTCTGAACCTGGCAGCGGCCTCTGGAGCAGCCTTGCCTTGGAGCACCGGCTAAGCTGCCAGCCACGTTACCGTCAAGGTTAGGATGAGTGGCCCGACCCTGACCAACTGTTCGCTCCTGATGTAGCCCCGCCAGGCCCACGGCCTTAGATTGTCTTTCGTGATGTGGAGACAGACCCAGCCCTTTGGGCTGTGTTTTCATTGAACCAGCTGGAAAACAAAGAGAAATTTGCTGACTCACCTCCTCACTCCCTGGAGTCAGCAACACAAGGAATTTCCATGAATGTAAGGTGACATAAAAAATCAGAGCCTTGCTGAGGCTGAAGTTTTGTTTTAATCTCAACAATATGAGTAAGTGGCTGAGTTTCCTTTAGGAATTGATCACCGTTATCTCTCGATTGTCCTGACTGATGGGTTTGTGGCTTTATCCTTTGTCAGCCACATCTAAGGAAAGACTGTTAAGTGTTGTCACTATTAATAAGGCCCGGGGGGGACAACGCACTGGACACTGACGCTATTTACATCCCCACAGACAATGCTGGGAAAGGCTGGAAGGGCCCTCGAGAGTCTCCTACTGGCCTCGATGCTTTGCAGATGCATCAGCCTGTTGCCTACCTGTGAACTGAGCATTTATGCTGTGCCAGGCATGGGGACCATCACAGAGGACACAACAGTGACTTGAAACAGACAGGGGAGCCCGTGTGGGGCCGGAGAGGGAGGAGAGAGACATTAGTATAGTCACCACAAACAAAATCTGTGCCAAGTACACAAAAAGAAAGGTGAGAAGCCTCGTCTGATCTATGGATCTTGGAGGAAGGGTCATTGGGACCAAGATCTAGGCATAGAGGAGGCAAAAGCCAGGGGTGGGGAGTGGGAGGGGCATTGCAGGCTGGTGCTATGTGTTTCTCACACACCATGAGGTGGGAGGAAGTATTTAGAAGTTGACACGGGTCAGCGTATGTAGCACTTGCAGGCCATAGGGATAGGCTTGGTCATCGCAGAAGAGCATTGAGAAGACGTTTAAACGTTTGAACCCAGGAGGCTGTTGTGAGCAGGCCACATTAGCAGCTGAGCACTTAGCTGTTTACACCACCCAGGGAGGAGGAGAGAGAGAGTGTCTGCTTGAGTCCATGATCAGTCCCATGGCACGTGGTGTGACAGCTGTGTCTTCCTGAGTCAGAAAAGCTGAATGGCAACGTCCTGAGTCAGAAAAGCTGGCTCACACTTGTTGCAGCATCTAGTGAATCCTCTTTATTGAAGAAGTAAGATTTCATGAAGTGAAAATTGCACTGAAGAGTCTGGGATACAGGGTTCTGGTATTTCTGCCTCGTAATCCAGGAAACGTATCACTGTCAGGAGGGAGCAGTGAGCTTATTCATCACGTGTCTGAAAACAGACTGCACTGCAGTTTTGGAGCCTAGAAATGAGTTGTTAGCAGTGGTGACAATGAAGACAGGTGGGTTATTTACTGGAGCAGTTGATCACCATGCACGCCCTGTGCCCTGCCTTCGTGTAAGCAGGGCTTCAGCCACCGGCAGACAGGGAAATTGATGCCATGCTCATTTGTCCTCTGCTCATGCTTTAAGGAGCTTGTATTTCTGGGTTTTTAGTTTGAAAGTACAGTTGATAAATCATCTATTAAAAAACTGAGATCAAGAATAAATGAGTTAGAGACATCAGAGGTCGGTAATTAAGATTCTTGTCATTCGGACTTTTTAAAATTTATTTACATCTTTAACCAGTATTTTGCATCAACGCCATATTGTACATTTCTCTAAGATGGGGGGATGTTCTGTGACGTGTGGGACCCCAAAGATCTGTAACGGTCAAGAACCAGTGACGTCTGGTTACCCTTGGCAGCCTAAACTGAGTGACATGAGTCACTTGTCCTTTCAAGTTTCCAAATGTCTTTTAGCCTTGACACGACCGTGCCTGCTGTGTGCCCTGGACCGAACTCACAGCCCCATCCTGTGCAGCAGGAGCTGGGGGAGGGCACCTGGACCTCTGTGTGTCCTGGGGGGTGTCACAGTCCGGCCACCTGATCCCCTTGTGTAGAGAATTGCTGTCATGATTCCCATAAGGATCTTGCCAAGAAATTATCTAGAGAGGTTTCAAAATTCATTTCACCCAGAGGATCAGGAAGCTAGGTCTGCTGTCCCCAGTGGCCTGAGTGCAGGCAGGTGTGGCTGGTTGGGCCCTGTCCCAACTCCACCCCACTGTAGTGGATACTTTCCGAAGCCATGTGTTCCTTGTAGAGCACAGCTTCATCGAAGGAGGGATGGAAGGCCTTGGGTGCTGTACCCCTGAACTGGAGTCTTCCACCCAAGCAGAATCCCGCCCCTTTTACTGCACCCTTCCTTGGCACACGCTCTCCCTCGGTGTGCAATGCCCTGCCTCTGCCACTAGGTACCTAGCCATCCCAGTCCTCAACACTGTATGGAAGGTCCGGACAAAAGCCCACAAAACTCAGTTTATTTTTTTGTTACCTTTTTTGCCCAAAATCAACACTTTATTGAAAAAACTAACATCAAAATAAGAGATCAATGCTGTGTGTACTTTGAAATAAACAAACAAAAGTTAATTAGCTGATCTCAGTAGATTAACTAGAATTTGATAAGGTTTTCGGTGACGACAGGATTTCAGGAAGCTGTATGGAGCATTAATGTTGCTTCCTTCTAAGTGAACAACCTCAGTGAGTCTGGTTTTCCTCCGGTGGGCCAGCACAACACTGCTGAACAGCCTGCACAAGCGCCCCTGTGTGAGCATCACTCAACACCGTGTAACCACGTAGCAACCTGGGCACTTCACATCTATAAAGGAAGGATTTGGGCTTTGAACTAGTTCCTTTTTGTTCTTCTTTTCTTCCAAGGACAGATGTAGTTAAGTCTGTAGTCAAAGGCATGTTGATTGTCTCACAAGCCCATCCCATTCAGAACTAAGGCAACACCTCTAGCTAACAGGGCACAATGGGGCTCAGCAATAGCCCACAAAACTCGATTTTTGCAGTGAACATGATCAACAAGCTAGAAATTCCAAGACATTCTGCAAGCTAATAATAAATGGATAATATGATCCAGCAAGAAGTTCTGACAGAGGATCAACTTAGAAAACCAGTCTTTCCTTTATACAAGCAGTAATGTGTAATATGTAATAATAGTAAAAAGATTCTGTTCATGACATCAGCAAAACCACATAGCCAGACATAAGCAAACCTAACAAAAGATTTCCAATAGCCACATTAAAGGAGGGGGAAAAAAAACCTAATGCTAAACTGAAGGACATAAAAACAACCTTATTAGAGAGACTTAACCATCTACATGAACAGGAAAACTCTATTGAAAAACACACATTCTTCCCAAATGTCCTATACATTCAGTGGAGTCTTAGCTAAAATTTCAATGGATTATTAGCATTTAAAATCAGGAAGTTTTGCCTCAGGGTTGTATCCTTCCATAATACTTTTTCAGTCTGTATGCTTTGCAAATCTGAGAAGCTGGACTATATGAAGAAGAACGTGGCATCAGGATTGGAGGAAGACTCATTAACAACCTGTGATATGTAGAAGACACCGCCATGTTTGGTGAAAGTAAAGATGACTTGAGGTGTACTTAGTGATGAAGTTCAAAGACCACAGTCTTCGATACAGATTACACTTCAACATAAAGAAAACAAAAATCCTCACAGCTGGGCCAGTAAGTAACATCACAATAAGTGGAGAAAAGGTTGAGGTTGTCAGGAATTTCATTTTACTTGGATCCACTGTCAACTTCCATGAAAGCAGCAGTTGAAGAAATCAAACATTGTATTGCGCTGGGCAAATTTGCTGCAAAAGACCTCCTTAAAGTGTTAAGGAGCAAAGTTGTTGTTTGGAAGACTAAGGTGTGCCTGACCCAAGCCATGGTATTTTCAGTAGCCTGATAGGCATGTGAAAGCCAGGCAATGAATAAGGAAGACCGAAGAAGAGTTGATGTCTTTGAATTGTGGTTGTTGGTGAAGAATACTGAAAATAGCACGGACTGCCAGAAGAATGAAGAAATCTGTCCTGGAAGATGTGCAGCTGGAATGTTCCTTTTAAGCGAGAATGGCCAGACTTCTCACCTACTTTGGTCATGTTGTCAGAAGGGACCATTCCCTGGAGAAGGATATCATGTTTGGTAAAATAAAGGGTCAATGGAAAAGGAGAAGTCCCTCAGTGAGATGGACTGACACAATGGCTGCAACTTTGGGCTTAAGCGTGGCCAGGCTTTGGAGGGCAGCACAGGCCTGAGCAGTGTTTAGTTCTGTTGTGCACGGGGTCGCTATGGGTGAGAGCTGACTCGGTGGCACCTAACAACAACAACAACATTTTGGAAGACAGTTTGAAAGAGAGTTACCTGAGAGAACTGGAAGCCTATGTCCACACAAAAACATATATATGTGTTTACAGCATTGTTATGCATAAATAGTCGAAAGTTAGAAACATCCCAGTGAGTACCAACTGGTGATTGGATAAACAAAATATGGTGTGTCCATACAGTGGAAGAGCAAGGGGTGAAGTACTGCTATTTGCTACAGCGTGGATGCATCTTGACAACACAACGATACATGAAGGAAGACAAATGCCAATGGCCAAGTACTGTCCGGGTCTACTGTATGAAATATCCAGGATGGCTAGTACCATAGAAAAGGAAAGCAGATGAGCAGTTGTCTGGGAGCTGAGGGGCGGGGCATGGGAAGTTAGCAGTTGCCTGAGACTGAGATGCAAGGGAGCTGGAAAGTGAGAATGGGTACTGGGTTTCTTTTTGGGAGATAAAAGTGTTTTGACATTAGGTAGTGGTGATGGGTGCAGAACACTGTGAATATACAACCAACCACTGAATTGTAGACTTAATTTTTTTAATCTATGAATTTAAAACAGTGTCGCATTGGTGCAGGAACAGCCAGGTGGAAGATCTTCTCAGGGAAAGAGGACAGAGTAGAAATGGAACCACGTATGTAGGGGGGCATTCATATGTAGCGAGGTAGCATTTCAAACCAGTGAGCAGAGGGGCGATGATGGTGGAACAGCTGGCTCTTGGTTTGAGGGAAAGTAGGATTAGAGTGCATTCCCCACAGAATTCAGTACCAGGTAGATGAAGAAGCTTAATTGTAGGTCTATTGGAAGGAGATGAAGAATACTTACAACCTTGAAGAAAGCTGCCTTTTTACGAATATGTAAAATGCATGAAGGTGAGGATCAATTTGACTTTCTAGAAATTAGAAGTTCCTACCCACCAGCCACTCCTCAGAAGGAAGGTTGGGCATTCTACTTCTGTGGTGATAATGCTTTGGAAACCCACAGAGGGGTTACTGTGAGTCAGATCTGACTCCATGGCGGTGTGTTTGGTTTGGTTTTTGGTGTACAACCAAAGACATCATATACAAAGTTACAAGACTTGCCATCCAAAGCTGGAATCCCTGGTGGTGCAGAGGGTCGATACGCTCGGTTGGAGGTGGAAGTCCAGCCAGAGGCACTCAGTCTCGGCAGTCTCCTTGTCACGTCAGCTGGTGAAACCCCTGCAGTGCATGCTTCTGCTCTGACACGTGGGGTCACTGAGTCAGAGTCAGCTCTGACTGGTTGTGTAACAGGCAGCATACTGATGTGCAGGATACACAAAAAACTCCTAGAATCAGTAAGAAAATAGGTCAAACAAAAGAAGAGCTGTCCCTTGTGCCCTCACAGCTCCTCCTGTTGCTGCCTTCCAGATGGTTCCAGTCTCGTCTAGAATCAATAACAAGTACGTGATCTCAGTCCCTTTCTCACGGTGGTGTTTGGTCCTCCTCCTCAGCAGCATCAGGATTGCCTTTGCAACGTTGTCTTTATTGGGTAGAACAACCGGATGCCAAGCCCCGCTCCGGAAAAGGCAGGTGGCTATTGTTGGAGCAAAGAAGCCTTTCCCCAGAAGACATAGCCCTTCCCCTACCAGGACCCCATGCCCACCGGCCCTCCAAGGCCTGAGAACAAGGACTGCTGAGGCTGCTGCAGCCGTGCCTTGCCAGCCACGTCATTGGTTCTGCAGCACAACCTTGGTTCAACAGTAAAGCTCACCTGGATTCCGGACAGATACCCATCTTAACCAAGGAGTACCTGTATTCTGGTTCCTTCTTGTAAGCAGTTCCGTTGTTAAAGAACTAGAGTAGGGCGGGCTTGTCACACAGGGACTTTTGTCTTCCACAGAAGACCTTCTTGTTTCCCTGTCCTGCTGAGCTAGACCGCCAGTTCTCCATTGAGTGCGTCAGCGCGGCCCCTTCCCCTTCCCTCTTCACCCCGCCTCCTCTCATCCACTTTCCTCTTGTCGCAAGCCTTAGAGTTAGGCCTTGTTGTATTATATTCCACAGTGTGTTTCAGTACCCCATGCAGTTCCACATCTTGTTACAAAGGGCAATATAGTATGGAGGTATGGTGGTGGTGCCAGTGTGATTGTTCTGCTGCTGGATTTGGTAAAATGCCCTGCACTGGGGCTTCCAGGAAGGGTGTCAGGGAGACTGGGGTGGAGCTAGGGGCATTCATTGTACCTACTAATGACCTCTAAGTCAATCAGAAGATTCTGCTGTAGACTCAGCTGGTCACGTTGGGCTTAGCGTTCAATGTGAAGATGGCTGGTTCAGTATGGTGAACCAAGATGGCTGATTCACGCAGAAGGAAACCTTGCAGCTAAAACCAAGTGTGGGCAGCTGCAGGCAGTTGGGTTCTTGTACAGAGATGTGCTAGTGCTCAATCAATTTTCTCCTCCTTTCAGGGTCACTGTTACTACCACGGACATGTGCATGGCTATCCCGGATCAGTCGTCAGTCTCAGCACTTGTTCTGGTCTCAGGTAAGTGACCATGACGGTGACAGCTCTGAGCTGAGGTCTGACCACTGCACACACCTCTTTCTGTTCCTATTCACGCTGCAACCCTTATAGACCCTTAGATGGCATGAACAGTCTGCACTCAACTACTGACTTAAAGGCTGGTCATTCAGACCCACCCAGCAGCTCCCTGGAAGCAAGGGCTGGCAGTCTGCTTCCATAGGGTTACAGCTGAGGAAGCCCTGTGGAGCCGTTCCACTCTGGAGTCCCAGATGGGGTCACCATGAGTCGGACTCGTCTCAATGGCCACGGGTTTGGATTTGGGTTTCTAAAGCCCTGAGTGCAGGTGGTGGGGTCTCACGCACAGGCACACCTCCACCTGGGCAGGATGGAGAAGCTGCTTGCCTAACAACAGTGTGCAAGAGCACTGCTTGCACAGACCGCTGGTTCTCTGTCCTGCTCCCGCATTCTTCTCCGGCCTAGAGGCTGCAGGCGAGTGAACGGGCTATAGCTGCAAGGTGCCCGAGTCTAAGCCTCCCATGGATTTGGGAGGTATCATTCGTTTATGTGGCTATAATGTTTAATAACTCCCAGTGTTCAAAGGTAGAATATTAAATGTTAACGTTTACACTCCTGGCTTGGAAGAAGTTACTAAGAGCTTCCCTCTACTCATATGAGGGAATGAAATAATGGAGCTAAGTCAACAATGACCAAGGTGAGCAGGACTTTTGCCAACAGGCTCTGGCACGGTGCCAGCCACAGTGACCTTCCAGAACTGGCGAAGCCATGCCTGGAACATCCTAGCAGCCCCTTCTTCCAGATCACAGTCATTAGCCATCAGTCACCTCTTGTGTATACCTCAGAAAAACCAGTTTGTTTAACAGAGTTCCAGGTGCCTCAGCTTTTCACCAGATTGGTTGAGTCTGTGAACTCACAGTGCGTGTCTTCCAAACCCTGTCTCTGCGTTGGCGGTGCCACCAGAGTGGGGTCTGGGAGAGGGAGGAGAGAGGTACCAAGTGGGTCCTGTTCTGTGTTTCAGCAGTAACTGCAAAGTCTTCGTGTTGAGTGCAGGATTGTGGCAAATGGGTCCCTACACACATGCAACATACACAACACAACATATACAGTACATGCAAGTCAATATCCCACAAAAAAAATGCATGGCACACACATCACACACACCAAAGAAAAGCACACAGCCCACACACAGCATAATAATACAACATACATCCCACACATACACATACCTCCACACAGCACGTGCATACATAGCACACATGCTACATGCAAAAACATGCGTCACACATACCACACAGATAACACATTATATCAACATCACACACAACATGACAAGATGCACACCCTACACGTATATACCCCACATGCAACATACATACATACCACACACAAAAAATGCATGTCACACCACACAGAAAACATATATGTCACACATACCACATGCACCAAAAACACATCAGCATCATACACCACACATAACATCAACTCACACCTCACACACCACATACATACCACACACACACAACATACAGGTCACACACATCACACACACCAAAAGAAATACATCAGCATCCCACACATCATACACAACATAACACACCCTATACATACATGCACCACACACACTGCACATGCACTTACATATGTACGTACACACTACACACACACGTGTTTCTGCATAATGTACTGCTGTTCAGAAAGTACTTTTATCAAAACCCCTGGGTGTTTTCTGTGGTGGCAGAATAGAGTGCTTACCGGTGCTGGGTCTCAGCGTGAGTGTAACTTACGTGTGGGGGGATGCCTTTGGGACCTGCCCTGGTGAGTACTGTTTGCATACTATTTAAATGTATTTCTTCCCATTATGATTTGCATACATAATGTTTATTCTTTTTTATTACTGTCCAAAGTGAAACACGTTTCCCGTGTCTTGAATAAATTTGTTTAATAAAATTTATTTTAAGTAAATGATTTTAAAATTTATTAAAGTAGACACTAAAGTAAAAAATCATTGACAATTAAAAAAAAAAAAAGTCCTCACCCCCCAGCCACTCCTCGGAAGGAAGATGAGGCAATCTAGTTCTGTTGTGATACTGCCTCGGAAACCCAAGGAGGGGTCGCTATGAGGCGGGTCCGACTCGAGGGCACATAACAACAACAACAACATATCCCATTCATGTAACACTGCTGCACCGATGGTTCAGCGGGTAAGTGCTCGGCTGGTAACCAGAAGGTCAGCGGTTTGAACCCACCAGATGCTGCATGGGACAAGGCAGTGGCTGTCTGCTTGCACCAAGATTTACAGCCTTGGAAACCCGGGGCGCTGTTCTGTGTTCTGTAAGGTTGCTATGCATCAGATTCAACTCGATGGCAACAGTTTTAACCAATTACTGAATTTTAAAGTTGTGCTACCCTGACATGTGAATGGAGGTATCTCGTTTGAACTTGCTCATTCCAAAAAGGGTGAACTCTGGAAAAGGGAGACGTGGGCTGGGAGTGCTCAGAAACACACAGGCCTCCTTCACCAGCGGCCTTCACACGTGTCTGAAGGTGTCTGAATGAGCCACGTGAGAACAGCCTACATGGAGGCATTGGGGCCGGTCTGGTCGTTTTCATATCTTTGTAGAGATGGTCAAATTCTTGATGGAGAAAGAGAAAAGCCTCTGTCACTTTGTCACACTGTGGTGGCTTCCCTGTTGCTATGATGCTGTACGCTATGCCACTGGTATTTGAAATGCCAGCAGCCTCGCCCATGGTGGATAGGTCTCAGCAGAGCTTCCAGACTAAGACGAGCTCTGGTGGCCCAGCGGTTAAGGCATTTAGCTGCTGACTGACGAGGTCAGCCGTTGGAACGCACCAGCCCTCTGTGGGAGAAAGATGAAATGGTCTGCTTCAGTAAGGATTTGTAGCCTTGGACCCCTACGGGTCTCTATGAGCTGGAATTGACTGGATGGCAGTGGGTTTGGGCAATTTTCCAGACTTGAGACAGACTGGGGAGAAAGGCCTGGTGACCGACTTGTGAGGAGGAGTCAGTGAGGAGCCTGTGGTTACAGTAGAACGTTGTGTAGCCTGTGCTGGGAGAGGAACCCCGAGGTGAACAACAGTGGACTTGCACAGACCAGTAGCTGAAGACGGTCCGAGCCAGGCTGGGCACCTGTTCATTCCGTTGGACATGGAGTGGCCGTGAGTTGGAGCTGATTTGATGACAACCACCAACAGTAACAGAGAGGAAAGGGGGATCTCCAAGGTGTTGCGTATCCCCTTTTTGCAATAAAGCATTTTGTAAAACATTAAGTAACCAATAAAAAAATATATGTAAACAAAGAGAATTACTGGGCAGAGTATTCCTGGGATAATACTAAAATACAGCTGATCTCTCTCTTCTGTAGCTGAGACATCTGCTCACAAATCCCTGTCCTTCCTTCCAGGCCTGCCCTGCTGTCACTCTGGGACATGCTGCCTTAATTCTTTCCGCCTCCAGGGACACGGTAACGGCTGGGGTTCCGGTCCCTTCCACAGGGCGGGGTCAATCTCACTGAGCCAGTGCTGTAGCATGTCTGAGTCTCCGTGTCCACCTCAGGCCTCCAGCACCTGGACAACGTTCCCTCCCCTCACCTGACACAGCCCTAGAATTTGGTAGAGGGATAACGTGAACTTGCACCAGGGTTTCCAGAAAAATCAACATGAGTGCCTCGTCGTCTGGTGTCAACCACTGAGACGGAGGGGGTGCTGCAAGGGTGGTTCCGACTCCCTGCAATCATGCTCCGGAGGTTCCTCACTTCCCAGAGCTCCGTGATGTCGCCACCAGCAACAGAGCATGCACCGACAGAGAAATTCCAGAGTTACGTAGTTGACTTGATGATCGTGCAAAGAGGATCAGACCCAAGAAAAAGCTGTGTCCCGTCAACTGCTCGGGCACAGGAGAAGCAATTGAGGCCAGAAACGAAAAGCGGGATGTGCATAGTACCAGCCTGGTGGATTTTGAGACAGAAAACAGGGATTGAGAATTGTGTTCACTATGGTTGCTCCCAAAGCACATTAAGACCTAGGAATGTGGAAGAGGGCTCGTGGGTCATAGGGGGACGCCCACTGGCACCCAGCAGACGGCACTTCTGCAGAGAGAAAGCAGGAGTACGCTGCATCACTCTCAACAGGACCAGAGACGGGCAGGTGAGAAAAAAGTCTGTCCTGGAACAGAGAAGAGAGGAGGGAACAACTAGTCAGTCTTTGTCATTTGAAACGTGACGAGGGGAGACAAGAGGAGAGGAAAGCACACAGATCCTCGTGGAAAACGGGGGTTGAAGAGGAAGCAGCCCTTCCATGGAGGAAAGGAAGCGCAAAGTGGAGAATGGGTCATGAAAACGAGCTCAGCCATGGAGCTTAGTTTGACTTGGGAAGGACTCCAAGTCAAGTGTAAACTTCAGGCCGTGTGTTAATTTTGTATCATGTATCTCCCCAGAATGTTTAACCCGGGTTAGTACAGTCTCGGTGCCATGTTCATGATTGTCTTTTGCTGTCCTGAATGGACTGTGTCCCCCAGAAAGTCATGTCCAAGTGCTCACCGGCACCAGCCAATGAGGCGGTGTTTGCGGAAGGTAGGGATCTTCTTGGCAGATGTTACTCGTTCAGTCATCGCAGAACAGTGTGGGTCCTAGGCCTTGTGAGTGGCTTCATACCAAGAAGACAGACACAGAGTCACACACGAGGGGGACACGATGTGGAGAAAAATCTGCCAGACAAGGCCTGCCAAGGATTGCTGGGAACCTCCAGACCCTCTTGACCTCACGACAGTAACCTTGGGCCTCCCTTCCTTGGTGTCCTTGTCACAGCTCATGGTATCTGCTGTAAACAGCGGGGACGATACTTCCTGCAGACCCTGGCTCACTGGGAGAGAGGAGACTAGGGAGTGACTCCTGTCAGATATGGAGGTTCTTGTTGGGGTGATGACAACATGCTGGAGTTAGATAGCGGTGACATTGCGTAACTGTGAGTATACTAAAAAAGCCACTGGAGTGTGGATATTTCTCAAGAATGAACGTAACAGCAAACTATGTCAAAGCTGTACAGAAGAAGAGCCGGCTCAGGTGCTTATTACTGATGGGTCAGTAGTAACTATTGGTAAAAATCATTGTTTAACCCTTTCCTGACTTGTCATGGTTTCCTGACCCGGTTGTGAGTTGTCCAAGACAGGAAGTGCAGACAAGATGTCTTTGTGTGTCTTGTGAAACTGGGAGGAATGGCAGGAAGGAGAAGGGAAGGGAAGGAGGAGGGGAGAGAGGCAGGGAAGGAAGGAGGGCTGCCATCGAGTCTGTCCCGACTCCTGGTGACCTTGTGTGTGTCAGAGTGGAACTGCTCCCCACAGGGATTCACTGGCTCGTTTTTTGGAAGTTCCTCATCAGGCCTTTCCCCTGGGCGGCCTGGAACCTCCACCTCTGGGTCAGCAGCAAAGGTGTTGACCGTCCATGCCAGCCAGAGACTCCTTTACATCTACCAGGGGAGTGATGTTTGTTGTGTGCGTGAGTCGTTCATGTGGAAATTATTCATTGAGAATATGCCTCGTGTTCTCACCTATTGACTGACACAGATGGCGTCACATTTTATGACACATACATGAGGCGGGATATTACTCTTACCCACTGTCTTAGTTTTCTAGTGCTGCTATAATGAATCACCACGAGTGGACAGCTTTAACAAACAGAAATGTATCGTCTCATACTTTAGGAGGCTAGAAGCCAGAATTCAGGACGCCAGCTGTATGGGAAGGCTCGTACTGGCACTGTCTCTCTCTCCCTGTTTCTGTCTCTCTCTGTATCTCTCT
>NW_006921625.1:7091427-7120657 GCF_000298275.1 Orycteropus afer afer
AGGTTCTTGTCTCTTTAGTTCTGCTTCCTGATTCCCTAGAGATCCCCATGTGCCTTGGCATCGATCTTACCTCATCTTCCCCCATCTCAGCTTGCTCACTTGCTTTTTATCTCTTTTATGTCTCAAAAGAGATCAACTCGATACACACACGACACTAATCCTGCCTCATTTGCATAAGGAAGACAACCCATTCTTGATGGGATTAGAACCATGGGCACAGAGGTTAGGATTGACAGGACATACTTTGGGGGATGCAGTTCAATCCCTAACACCCATGAGCTCCTTTAAAAAAAGACTAAAATTAAATTTCATGTCAGCTGTATTTCCAGCTTATGATCAGTATTATGCTTATGATCAATATTAAGACCACAGGTCTTTTTCCAAGAAGATTAAATTGGTATTTGAACATAGAACATAGAACCCACCAGGACAATATTTTCTAGTCTTCACCTTATTATAGGTAGTCAAAATTCACGCGCCAAAATCTCCTCTTTGCCTTTTAGTAGTGTAAAAAAAAAAAAAAAAAAAAAAAGCCTTGATTAGAGTAACAACCTTAAGCTGTGTTACACCCTGATGCACCGTTGAGTTGGAGGTTAAAAAATGATTTTTAAGAGGGATAAAAATGTATCTCAAGGAAATATAAGTTTCTTGAGTTTTTACTTTGAAAGTTAACAAAATCAACTTAAAATTTTAACACATCCCTGTTCGATTCTTAAAATTGTAAAGCAAGGTTACTATCTTAGTCTCTTGGTGCTGCTATAAGAGAAATAGCAAAAGGGGATGGCTTTAATGAACAGAAATTTATTTTCTCACAGTTCAGGAGTCTGGAAGTCTAGATTTAGGGCCCCAGCTGTAGGGGAAGCCTCTTGGTCTGTCAGCTCTGGGCGAGGGTCCTTGTCCCAACTTCAGGTGCAGGTGTCCCTTGGTTCCTTGGCGATCTTCACGTGGCATCTGTGTCCCACAGTTGTGCTCATGCAAAATGCCTCATCTGCCCTTTTAGATCTTGGAAGTGATTATAGAGCACTGAGATGAGCTTGGTAATGTGAAAAGAAAACCCTGCCCCAGAACAGGATTACATTCACAGGCACAGGGCTAAGGTTCCAATACATACTCCAGTTCAAACCAGTTGTCCATTTTCAGAACACTCCATCTCTCCTGCACCCCTCTCTCTCTCCTGCCCCCTCTCTTTTCTAAGTCCTCCTCCATCTTGTCCTTGTCCCGGGCCCTTGTCCTTCTCTCAGCATTGAGGAGGAGGCAGGCAAGTGCGGGGTTGAGGAACCTGCCCTTGGACATACGAGTCTGGGTGAGGCCCAGCTCTGCCTGGGGCCCCTTTGTAACAGTGGGGATAGTGACCAGAGCTGCAGCAGCGTGAGGATCACTCAGATGACAAGCGTGCAAGCACGGCCCAGAGCCAAGGGCCCAGGAGAAGCACACTGTTGGTGGCCCCCAGCCACTCTCTCTGCCTCTCTGTTCCTCACTCCCAGCTCACTGCCCCCAAACCTGGCCTCAACCCCCACCCCCACCTTTGGCTGCTCCAGTGTCTGTGGCACCCTCCTTGTCTCCCCCTAGAGAAGGAGGTTCCCAGAGCCGCCATCTTGTCCAGGCCACGGGAGGTTATCTTCAAGCCTTTACCCTCCGACTGGACCAAGGGAAACAGAGCCCATGTTCAAAGTCTGCCAAATTGAAGTCTCAACTCTGAGATACTTATGGCTCCAAGTTTATAACAAAATATCCATGGCACTCTACTTAAAACAAATTGCATTTGCTTATCTAGTTTGGGGCCAGGAAGGGCTGTGAGAAGATCAAAATTAGACATCTCAGAAACCCTGAATCCTTGAATTTTTGAGTCCACAGTTTCCAGTAATCTCTAGGGCTAAATGATTAATTATACCCAAGGCAGTCCAAAGCAATTACTTAATTAAGCTGTGTTGCAGACTGCCAGTACCGTGGAACAGAGGGAAGGCCTTCACCCCAGTTTTTTAACATCTGGCCTCTGGATGACTTAAAAGATAAAAGGAGATATGAGAATGTTTTTATGACTAGGGAACAATTTCTAGAAATTTTCCATTAAGTAGAAAAACTTTTTCAGTTATTGGCTTCTCATGATTAGAACTTGACATGTTTTACTGTAGGTGTTCAGCGTATTTAAATCCAGTGCAAACCAAAAACATTGCAGTGCAAAATGAAATGTTGGGGTCATTTACTTTATAGGAAGACAGCTTCCTAGTTTCCCTGTATATTCCCTCCACATATGTTCATGTTCATCTTTCCGCTGGCCTATTTTTTTTTTCTCAGTTTTCTTTTTTAATTTAAGGCTTTTAAAGTCAGATTTGATAAGCAAAACCCTGTTATGCATTCTGAACTCAAAAAGTCTAAATTTTGCTTCTTAAAGCACTTCTCAATGAGATAGGCATAAGCCCTTCCCACCCGAACCCAGAGCAATGGCCCACTGTGTTTCTCTGTCTTCTTGGAGAAGGACCAGTTTGAAGAGGAGGGAAACAAGAACAACCACATAGGGTGACTCACTTTCAGTCAGTCTGGGGGTTTGGAAATACCCAGAAATTCTTCAGTTACTCCACATTCCATTGGGCTTCTCAACTCTGAGCAGTTGAATGTTCTGTTGGTTGGTTGGCAGAGCTTGTTTCTTGAATGGTTTCTTTGTTACATGTGTCTCGGTGGTCTCTCCTCAATTAGGCTACACGTTTCTGGACATGACCTTCAGTGTCTTCCACCATCTCTAACACCACACAAAACACATGATGGGTGGTGTAAACCAAAAACCCAATCAACCAATCAACTCAACTGCCATCAAGTTGGATCTGGCTCATAGTGACCCCTCCTTGGGTTTCTGAGGTGGTATCTCAATGGAAGTCAATTGCCCAGTCTTCCTTCTGAGGAGTAACTGGTGGGTTTGAACTGTCAGTCTTCCGGTTGGCAGTCAAATGCCTTAGGTACTACACCACCAGAGCTCTTCAGGTGGAGTAAACCAGTTAAATACTAATGAATTGATGAGTGTGTTCTTGCTCACTCATTGGGATCAAAATCAGTATTTGACTAATTCAAACATTTATCCAATCCCATTTGATGATTTAAGCGTGATTACATTGTCACCAATATGAGCCATCACTAAGCAAAGGATAAGCGAATAACTGGACAGATGACACTAACACATGATGTAGGGTCATCTTGCCAACTCTCTCCTTTGGAAGCAGGCTCAGAGTGTCTGAGAAAAACTGATGGACTCAACAGGATCAACTCTTTCTTAAGAATTAAGGTATGCTCAAACCCTTGGGTTGATGCCATGTGAATTTTGTGTTAGAACTGATTGCTGCCCTAGATGTGCAGTCCATGAACCTCATCCATGGTCCATGAATCTCCCAAAGTTGTGTGGATTTGTGAATTACTCTGGGAAGAGTCTAAGGATGTTGGGAATCACTGTTTGGAGTTGGAGTGTCTGTTTAGAGTCAGATGAATTTTGCATGAAAATTTTGAGCATTATTGTGGTGAAGAGCTTGTGAGCACCTTGCTAAATGGTGGAAGGTGCCCGACATGTGGGAACTCTTAGAGCTGCCAGCTGACAGTTTCCCAAGTTGCTGTGTCTCCAAAGAAAATCTTTCCTGCAACATCAGGAAGAGTCTTTTAGATTAAAGTACTTTATTGTCCAACACTGGAAAAGAGAGTGTTACAGACTGAATTGTGTCCCCAAAAATGTGTGTCTACTTGACTCAGCCATCATGTTCAGTACTATATAGTTATCCTTCATTTTGTGATCTGATGTAATTATCTTCAGAAACTAACCAACCCACTGTCATCAAGTCAATTCCAACTCAAAGCAACCATCATTGGGTTTCCAAGGCTGTGTAAATCTTTACAGAAGTAGATTGTCTCATCTTCTTTCTGCAGAGTGGCCTGTGGGTTGCTGATGACCTTCTGGTTAGCAGCTAAATGCCTTTTTCACTACACTAACTGTGTATTATAAATCTTAACCTCTATGATGTTAATGAGGAGCTCTGGTAGTGTAGCGCCTAAGGTACTTGACTGCTAACCAGAAGGCTGACGGTTCAAATCTACCAGCCACTTCTCAGAAGGAAGGTTGGGCAATCTACTTCCATAGAGATATCACCTCAGAAACCCAAGGAGGGGTCTCTATGAGTCAGGTCCGACTCGATGGCACATAATAAAAACAACAACAACATGATGATAATGAGGCAGGATTAGAGGAAGTCTTGTCAATGAGGCAAGATACAATCTAGAGAATTAAGTTGTGTCTTGAGTCAGTCTCTTTTGACATATAAAAGACGTTAAACGAGTAACACTGCCGCCAAGAAAAAAGAACTGGGATCAGAGTGCATCCTTTGGACCTAAGGTCCCTATGTTGGGAAGCTCCTAGACCGAGGAGAAGATTGATGCCCAGACACATGGAGATAGCCAAGGGATGCTGTGTCCACAGATGTTGAAAGGAGACAGGAATTTCCCCGAGAGTCAACAGAGAGAGAGAGCCTTTCCCTAGGACCAGTGCCCTGAATGTGGAGTTCTAGCTGCCTAAACTTGAGGGAGCAAATTGTCTTGTTACAGACATCCATTTATGGTACTGTTGTAACAGCACTAGATAACAAGAAGACATGAAGAGCCACACACAGGCCAGTGCCCCTCACTTGGAAGAAGCTGACTCCCGTTTAGGCAGTGCTGCTCATTTCTAGGGAGCAAGGTGGGGCATCGGTCTACCCTGCTCCAGATCACCAGACAAGTGTGGTGGACCATGGCCAATGCCACCAACTGACTATGCAAGTTAGACCGTTAAAAAAAATATGCCCATTAAAAAAAAATTGTTTCCCAACATGGGTATCAGCTCAGAGTCCTGCTCAGTCATTGTTCTTCCCGTAAGTGAGCCCCTTTTACCAAGGCCGGGACACCATGATGGCCAGTTTTCCTGTGAGCAGATGGATCAAAATGTTGCTGTTGTTTGCTGCTGTCAGGTTGACGCCATCCCTCTGTACAGCTGAGTGACACATCATCTGGTCCGATGCCTGCCTCCTTCACAATTGGTATGCTCAAGTCCATGGCCATGGCCACCATATATCTTGAACACCTTCCATCCTAGGGGCTTATTTTCCAGACTATATATAGGGCAGTGTTCTGTGGTGTTGCTTAGGGTTTTTAATGGTTAATACTCAGAAATAGAGTGCTAGGCCTGTCTTGGTCAGGAAGCTCCATGGAAACCTGTTGTACCATGCATGACCTACTGGTATTTTAAATGCTCCTGGCGTGGCTTCCAGCATCTTAGCAACAAACAGTGTGACACGCTGACAGGGTGGTGTGGGAACAAAGTCAGACCGTGGAATACACATGTCAGCAGAAGCCCAATTCATGTGTCTGCCCTTATTAATAGTTTCTGTGGTTTGAGCACTGACTGGTAACATTACGGGACTAAAGTTTTAACAAGATGCCATGGCATCCTTGAGAAGTAGGTGCCGTTAGCCTCCTTTTACAGATGGAGAAACCAAGTCTCAAAGAGGGTAAGGAGCCTGGTCAAGATCACACAGCTACTAAGTGGCAGTGTGGCCAGAATCCCAAGGGCCACTTTCTCGGAAGTGCACCTAGGAGTCTCCCAGGGGTGTTCTCTCTCATAAGGAGATCGCCACTCTTGGCCAAGGCAGAACCAGAGGCCAGACCTCAGCCTCCAAGAAGTAGTTCTAATCCTTGTGGGCTGACTTGGACCCTTTATGGCCATGCCTCCCACGAATAAGTAAAATACAGAGAAGCGTAACTTTGTCATCTTGTATCTGGAGTCTCTGGGTGGTGAAAAGGCTAACCCACTTGGCTGCTAACCGAAAGGTTAGAAGTTCAAGTCTGCAGAGGGGTGCCTCAGAAGAAAGGGCTGGCCATCTGCTTCTCAAAAATCAGCCGCCGAAAACTCTGTGGAGTACAGTTCTAACCTGACAGGAGGGGTTCCCACAAGACGGCATCGACTCCACAGCAACTGGTATCCTCGTATCAGAATTTCTTTAAGTCCCAAAGCTAAATATTTGGAAAACGTGGCTACTCAGGATAAATAATTTAGATCTGGAGTTTTCCTTTGGAAAAAGAGAAGAAAAGCTTCCTTCTGAATGGTATCAGCTTGTTCAGATGTAGTTATTTTCCAAACAAATGAAATGTCCTTTCCCTCAACTCCTCTTCCTGGCAGTGTCTGTAGAAAGTTACAAAACCACATAAAGCCAAACGCAGCCTATTGTCTGCCGCAAAATGTTTCAAACGAAAAAATCTCAGGTTTGTTTCTCAAAAGATTTGTAAAGAGTCGATGCAAACGTGGGGCCCAGAAATGTCCTTTCTGGTTCAAACCTGAGACGACAGACTGGTTGATGCTTCATCTTTCATTCTCGGTCTGGTTGAAAACTGTTGTCTTTACCACGGACAAGAAGCTGCTCTTAAAATGTTTTTCCCTCATGTTTTTATGATAGGGGACTTATTATGTTTGAAAATAAAACCTACGCCTTAGAACCAATGGAAAACACAACCAGCAGATACAAACTCTTCCCCCTGGAGAGCCTGAAGGGCTTCCTGGGAACTTGTGGGTCTCATCGGAATGCCTCGGGCCGCACGCCGGATCACATGCTCGGGCCGCCCCCCAGGACACGGGTAAGAAGGGTAGGAGGAAGGCCAGTTTTACGTTTCTGGGCTGAAGCTCTGGGGCACCTGGTGCTTGCACGTCTGGGGAGCTTTTGCCATCGGCATGCTGTTGGGGGGGGGGGCGGAAGCTTGCAGTGGGTCTGGGGGTAGTTGACATCATGCAGGCATTTGTGCTGTCCTTGCTGGCCTCTGACGTATTCAGGTACGCTGGGAAAAGCCACGCATAGTCATGGTCAGAGGATGACAGCATTCATCACTAACTCTTTAATGAGAACCTACTATGGCCTAGGCCCAGAGATGGGCCTGTCTACCCTCAGGCAGGCAGCTCTTGTTCTCCTTGTGGGGTTGGGGGAGACAATCTAGAGATCTCTTCTTTATCGAGGCGGTGTTACAATGAGGATCCTCTTTACAGTAGGCAAAAAAACTCATAAAGGTTCTTCCCTTTTGCTAGTGCAAAGAGTTCTCGTCCCATGGAGTCCTTCTTGCTTTATGGGCACAAACGTGGGTGTTCAGGCCCGTCTTGTACCCTCTCCCACACGTAGCTGCTCGGGCTGCACAGAGCTCAGCAGGCTCTCCTTAGCCAAGAGCATCATCCTATCTGGTGTTTGATGTGTTGTTGTTTGCTGTCAGTCAATTCCAACTCCTAGCAACCCCACGTGAGGAAGTAGAATTGCCCCATAGAACCGTAGGCTGTCATCTTTGTGGGAGCAGACTCCAGATGTTTCTCCTGGGGAGCTGCTGGTTGGGTTGGACCACCTACCTTTCAGTTACGGAGGTCTGGTGGTGGCGTACCTAAGGCATCTGACCGCGAACCAGAAGGCTACATGCAGCCAGACAGCCAACCGCTACACCACCAGAGCTCCTCGGGCTTTGACTGAGAGGCGCTGAACTGAAATGAGTGCTTCCAGACAGGAAATTGGTCACCATTTCCTGATTCTTCATCTCTGACTTGGCTGCTCCTCTGTTGACAAGGAACCAAGACGTGTTACAGATAAGGTTTCCCTTGTGCTTACGGATGGCTGGCTGCCTGCGTGCTCCGTCAGCACATTTTGACTTTCCTAACTTGGACTATCTCTCTGCTTAACTGCCAATTTTTCATGAGTATTGTTCTCTTAGTTCATGCTAAATCTTTTTTTTTTTTAAGTCAGGAGGTGGTGGTGGTGGTGGGGCTCTCCTAATTGATTATTTCTGATTCTTAACGTTTTCCTCATAAGCTGCTGCTAGCTATTGTTCCCCAAAACTGTTCTTAACTACTCTAAACCTGTCCAGAATGTTGTATTTTAACTCTCCTGAGTCACACCAGGTCTTCTGCCCGTGTGATCTTTCTCCGTGTTGTTATTGTGTCTTCTTACTGCCTTAATGCTGCTGGAACAGAAAAAAAGAAGCCACAACTGGGTGGCTTCAGAGAACAGAAACTTATCTTCTCACAGTTCTAGAAGCCAGAAGTCCAAATCAGGGTGTCAGTCATGTGAGTTTTTTCCTTGTCGGGCGCCTAGGCATTCCTGGTTTCCCTGCCTGGTTATCTGTTGTTGTTATAATACAGAAGGGATCAGGCTTAGGACACACTCTGTGCTGATATGGGCCTGTTAACATAACAAAGAAGACCCTGTTTCTAAACAGGATTGCACAGACAGATGTAGAGTTAGGATTCCCATGCATATTTTGGGGAGACACAACTCAGTCCTGACTGTGTTCCCAAGATTTCTGTGGCATGTGGTGGTAACTTTTTTTTTCCTTTTCCTGCCCCATCCCACAAGAGAGTCTGCGTCTGTGAAGTTCACGCCTTGGCAACACTGTGGGGCAGTTCTCC
Organism: Orycteropus afer afer; assembly: GCF_000298275.1. Lineage (NCBI taxonomy): Eukaryota > Metazoa > Chordata > Mammalia > Tubulidentata > Orycteropodidae > Orycteropus > Orycteropus afer. The sequence goes on from NW_006921625.1 coordinate 7,099,865, forward strand.
TCTGTCCTCAAGGCACACCGAGCAGAATGGACTCAACAGCAGTGGGAGCAGTGGGCCTGGTTTGCGTTTTACGTTTCCATAAAGCTCACAGCCTATGGGACAGTTCTACTCTGTGCTACAGGGTCTTTATGAGTCGGAATCGACTCATGGCAACGGGGTGGGGGTGGGGGAATCTCTCTCCAAGTTCCAGGGAGCAGATGCCCTCCTCCGCAACACAGGAGGGTCGGACATCCTGCCCTTCTCCCCTCACACATCTGAGAGTCCCGGGTTTTAGAGTTGAAATTGCAAAGACCAGCATCTGTGGTCCCACCACATGTTTATTTTACTCTTCAAACACTCTTTGAATCCAGACCTAGGATAAGATGTGATTAAGCTGTCGCTTCACCAGTCATAAACAAGTATAATGTTTCCACTTGGTTTCCGAGGCTCTTTGTCTTAAGTACCTTGTTGAATACAACTTCTGCATGTTACGAGATTTAGAACCTGACAGTTTAAATGACGCTCAAATATTTTTGCTGTTTCATTTGTCAGTGGGAGTGTGGCGTCTACCTGAGGGTCATATTTTAATTCTCTAGCTAAGTGTAGAGCCCTCTACAAGGATGATTGGCACCATAATTTCCACTCATTCTGACTTGCCTGGAACGGCAGGAGCCTGAATAACAATGTTGTTTTGTTAATAATGCACATTGAAGTGTAAATGAACCTTTAAATTGAAAAGGGAAAGCGTCTCGTACACTTTAACTCCGTCCTCAATATTTCTCTCTAGAAATCGTTTCTTTTACAGAAGAGAAAATGTCCTTGAGCTTAAGTACATCTGTGTAATGAAAATGTCACAAAAAATAATTTCCAAATGAGTGGAACGCTTGGGGATTGGAATTATATAGGAGATTGTTCTGGGGCGCATCTACGGCAAATACGTTGTTGTGGTCAGGTGCCGTCACGTTGGTTTCCACTCACAGCGACCCCAAGTACGACAGAACGAAGTCCTGCCTGGTCATGCACCAGCCTCACGGTCATTGCTGCATTGGAGCATGTCGGTGCGGCCGCTGTGCGAGTCCGTCTCACTGAGGGTCTTCTTTTTTCACTGACCTTCTATTTTACCAGGCATGATGTCTTCTCCAGGGACTGTGCCCTTCTGATAACATAAGTACGTGGGGCCAGGTTTTATCATCCTCACTTTTAAGGAACGTTCTGGCCGTACTTCTGAGATAGATTTGTTCATTCTTCTGGCAGCCCGTGGTACGTTAATATTGTTCGTCAACACTGTAATTTCAAATTCTTCACTTCTTCTTTGGTCTTCCTTATTCATTGTCCAGCTTTTGCATGCATGTGAGGCATTTGAGAATACCATGGCTTGGGTCAGGTACACTTCAGGCCTCAAAGTGTGACAGCTTTGGTTTTGAACACTCTGAAGTGTTCTTTTGCTGCAGATTTCTCCAGTGAAATATATTGCTTAATTTCACATGTAGTGGTTAAGGCATTTGATTGCTAACCCAAAGATGGGTGGTTCAAACCCACCAACTGCTCCATGGAAGAAAGATGAGGCAGTCAGCTTCTGTAAAGATTTACAGCCTTGGAAACCCAAGGGGGGTGGTCACTGTGAATTGGAATCAACTCAGTGGCAGTGAATTTAGTTTGGCTTCCATGGACGTTGATGAGGGATCCAAGTAAAGTGAAATCCTTGACAACCTCAATCTTTTCTCCATTTATCGTGACATTGCTTATTGGCCCAGTTGTGAGGATTTTAGTTTTCTTTATGTTGAGGTAGAATGCATACTGAAGGCTGTAGTCTTTGATCTTCATCAGTAACTGTCAAGCCCTATATGGTAAATATGAAAGGGATATACACAAGTTACACAACACTTACCTGCCTCACCTGCACTGCCCTTATTTTATACTGAAAAATCAATGTAACTGCTGCTAGCTCATCTTGTTTATATGATTCAGCAACTGTATTTGCTTGTTTCCAGAATTTTCCTGTCCCCGCTGAAGATGAACTGTTGCAAAGATTGGTGGGTAGGCTGCAATCTTTCTGCAGATGCTTGCGTTTTTCTTCACAGAGCAGCCAGGGATAAATCTGGACTAAGGGCTATAAGAGGAGCATGAGCCGTTTGTTGTCTGTCATTTTTACAAGGCTATTGGTTAGATTGTACTGAGGACCCAAGCGACCCATGGAAGGGCACAGAGAGACGGGGAGTGGCATTGTTCACCCTCGTGCAGGTCGTAACTCCAGCCTGAAGGGCCCTTGCTGGTCCACTCCTTGTTCCTCACCTGCTGTGCATTCAGGATTGCAAGCTGAAGGCACTGGACCTGCTGCTGGAGAAGATACCATCATCCGTCCCAAAGGCAAATGTCCTTGCTTTTGAACTATCCCTTCTTTGAGGGTTGTCTGCTGTTATTCTCCACCGTTAGTATTGATAATTACATGCAGGACGTAAGAGTTGATGCCTTCTGTAGGGAGAAATGTCTGGTTTGAGTACGGAGGACCAGCAGAGCAGCCATGACAGCAGAGGCTTGTGTTTCCTCAAATGCATCCTTGTGAAAGGAACTAGTGCTGTTTACTGGTTTTGTTTCTCAACAGGGTTTCTTTTTGCTTGCTTGCTTGCTTTTTTTATTTTTATTTTGTGTGTGTGTGTGTGTGCAATACAATGTCTGCTTTCCTTCTTTCTTTTTTTTTATTGTGATTTGGGTGACAATTTACAGAGCAAATTCACTTTCCATACAGCAGCTCTCACATACTTTGTCTCACAACATTGACTGCAATTTCCCACAGTGCAACAGCTCTCTTCCCACTCCTCCCCATAGTTACCTCTTCCCTGTGTCCTTCCCTCGCATGCACTCCTGCCTCCTGAGCTGTCTCCCTGTGCATACACAGCCCTTCTATTCTCCCATGATTGATCTCTCCAAGGAGTGAGTATATCTACCTAATACAAGTGTTCTGCTCATATACCTGTCTTTTGTTTGGCTGGAAGCCACAGGAGTGGGTTCAATTCTAGACCTGAAGGGCAGCTAGGGGCCATAGTCTCAGAGGTTCCATCCGCTCTATCAGACCAGCAAACCTGGTGTTCCCCCCCCTTTTGTTAATTTTTTTTTTAATGATTTTGAATTTTGTTCTACATTCTTCTCCCACTCTATCCAGAATCTCCTACATAGATCCCCCTCTGAGTGGTTGACAGCAGTAGCCAGGCACCATCTAGTTCTTCTGGTCTCGTAGTCATATATAGGCTGAGGATTACATAGTGTACTAGTTGCTTGGACTAATTGTTTCCATGTATCTTTGGTTTTCTTCATTCTTTGTTCTGAATGAGGAGAGACCCATCATTGCATCTAGGTGGCCACTTGCGAGTGTTTAAGATCTCAACAGGGTTTCTTTAATGGAGTCACAGTGATAGTGGTGGTGGTGGCAGTAAGATATCTCACCCATAACTGTCAAGTTGCCCCTGACTCATGGCAACCCCATGCTGGTCAGAGTAGAACTGTGCTCCACTGGGTTTTCAATGGCTAATGTTTTCAGAAGTCAATTACCTGGACTTTCTTCTGAGGCCTCTCTGGATGGACTAAAAATGCCAACATTTCATCTAGCAGCCAAGCGTGTGAACCATTTGCATTGCCCAGGGACTCTAGTAAGGTATCCAGAGCCCAACAGTAGTTGAATATCAGGAACTGGTCAGACCATTTGAAAACTCATTAATTATAGTAGACATTTTAAATTCCTCTCGAAGGAAACCCTCTCTCTTCATAGCTTGCCATGCCCCCTCTGAGAGACCACGTCAAGTTCTTCTGTCACCTCACTGGTTCTTTGAGATTGGCGATGGGGTGCACGGGCAACATCTCAGTGGTTTCTGGGCCCTGGGCCCTGCACATCGATTGGTGTCTATTGAGGCTCAGGGCGTGGACTCCTAGTGGTTCTCAAATCCAGTAGGACTCCAGTCTTGTGCTCAAGTAAAACCAAACCTCCTTTGTGCCGCTGGCTTTTTGGACTCGGTCTCGGTGCTGCACATTTGTCCCAAATAGCAGTGGCTCGTCAGACACAGCCCATTCAACCCAGTCCCTGTTGCTTGTGAATTCTGCCAGCCTGAATATGAGCCAGGCTTCAGAGGCTGTGTCCCATACAAATATGACCCGTGTGTAGTGTCCCCATGCAAGTCATGGTGAGGGAGGTGGAGGTGACCTTTCCCAGCAGACAGCGATCAAGGCTCACTTTATAAATATGCATAAGCTGTGCTCAGGGTCAAAGTGGGGAGCCTTGCTGGAGCTAATAATGATTTTTCCTTGCTCAGAGGAAGATAAACTAAGCCTCTGATTCATTTAATTTGCTGATCTTACAACCTATGGAAATAGTGGCCCTGGGTCCATCTTTATGGTAGTGATTTTGGTGTTGTGTTGTTTGTTAATACCTCACCTGACTTGAATCGGGTTGCCCACCTCCATCCTTCATGTCACAAGCCATCCGCAACTCTCACTGGACAGCTGTACGACCCCCTCACTGCTCTCTGTTTCTTTTCTCATCACCCTCTAATTCTTTCTCTAAGCAGCCAGGGTAATCTCTTTAAATAACAAAGCCTTGGAGGGCTCCTCCTCTTTACTGTGGCCCTGTCCATGTCTTCTGCTTCATCCTACAGGCTACGCCTGACCCACACCCTACTTATTCGACTCCGCCATGTGGCCTGTCACTGGAGTACTCCAGGGCTCAGGATTTCTACTGCTGCCAGTCCAGCTACCTGAAACGTTTTCCTCCACCACGTCCCATCAGTGCCGCCTCCTCATCCTACAGCTTTCAGCTAAATTAGCTCCCCACCTTCTTTATTCCTATGGCGGGACCCCGTCTATTTCCTTCACTGAGTTTTCATAGTCTGAGTGGCACAGTGACTAAGGCATTTTGACTGCTAACCAGAAGTTTGGTGGTTCAAACCACCAGCTGCTCCACATGAGAAAGATAGGACAATCTACTTCCATAAAGATTTATCATCTAGGAGCTCTGGTGGCGTAGTGCATACGGCATTTGACTGTTAGCCGGAAGGCTAGCGGTTCAAACCCACCAGCCACTCCTTGGAAGGAAGATTGGGCAATCTGCTTCCATAGAGATACCACCTTGGACACCCAAGGAAGTGTTGCTATGGGTCAAATCAAGTCTATGACAGTGGGTTTGGGTGGGTTTTTTTTTTTTTTTTTTTTTTTTTTTTTGGTGCATTGTTAATTCCCCAAAACCCCCACTAGAATATAAGGTTCAGGAGGGCAGTAACGTTGGGGTCTGTGCCCATCCCTATATCCCTAACACCAAATGCAGTGCCTAGCACATAGGTGGCCCCCAGTAGTATTTGCAGAATAGTATGCAAATGATCTAGCCCATATGAAAAGGAGGCCTGGTGGCAGAGTGGTTAAGTGCTCAGCTGCTAACCAAAAATTTGAACCCACCAGCAGCTCCACAGGAGAAAAGACCTGGTGACTTGCTCCTATAAAGACGACAGGTTAGAAAGCCCTATGGGGCAGGTCTGCTCTGTCCTCCAGGGTCACTATGAGCTGGAGTTGACTTGATGGCATACCTAGCAACAACCTACAGGAAGAAAGAGTTGCAAGGGAAATCTGTTGGAACATCAGTCTCAACTTGCTTTTCTGACTGGAGTTGCTGGGTGCCATCAAGTCCACTCTTGACTCATGTGCCTCATCTTACGCCACTCTGGACCCTGTGAACAACAGAATGAAACACTGCCCTGTCTTGCACCAACCTTCATGATCATTGCTGTGTTTGAGCCAGTTGTTGCAGCCACTGTGTCAGTCCATCTTGTTGAAGAGCCTCCTCTTTTTCCTTGACCCTCTACTTTACCAAGTGTGGTGTCTTCTCCAGGGACTGCTCCCTCCTGATGACATGTCCAAAGTACTCAACTCAAGTCCGAAGTCGCATACTCAAGTCCAAAGTCACGTACTTTGTACTGCTTTTCCAAAAGCAAAGTCACGTACTTTGGACTTGAATTGAATTGAATTAAATCCCCAATGGTTGACTTCTCACTGCAGGATGTCTGGACAATATTCCATCTCTGGGAACTTGGTTGTAAAGACCTGGAGAAGCCCAGGAACTGGATTCTACCTGATTACGGCTGCAAGAGTAGCCCTTCCTGTACCGTGGAGCAGGGGCTGTTAGGCCAGTCTCAGGGCTTATATTCCTATCTGTTTGGTACTGAACTTTTGTTCATGACCTCAAATATGGAAATGCCGTCAAGCAACCAGTTTTGAATGTTGCTTTCCATATCACAAATAAAATATGGGCAGGAGGCCCTGGGTGACAGCAACAATTAAGCACTCACCTCCTAGCTGAAAGGTTGGCATTCGAACCCACGCAGAGGTTCCTAGGAAGGCAGACCTGGTGATCTACTTCCAAAAGCAGATCTTGAAATCCCTGTGGAGCAGTTCGACTCTGTACACATGGGGTTGCTGTGAGTCGCAATGAGCGTGGTGGTAATTAACAACAAAAGTCAGGACAGACAAGTGGCATCGCAATATGTACGACAGAACTGAACAGTCAGTAACTGTGATTTTATCTCCTAACTGGAGAGCCCAGGTAGGTCAAAAGACGTGGGGGCAGTTTAAGCTTCTGGGTGGGCCCGCTGATGGGAGAGTGAACCTTCGAGACCTTGGGCTGGCCACGCCCCCGGCTTTTTATGATTATGTGGTTAGGCTTCTCTGAACTTGCAATTCCCTGAATTCATGAGAAAATGTGGGCTTCTCTGAAAACTGCAGAGACAGGGAAACTGTGTTGGTGTGTTTGTTTTCATTATCTGGAACATGTTTCTGCGTGATGGTCTGGGGCCAGCTGGAGATACCCGTGTCAGTCGTGTGACCCCTCAGCCTTCAGAGGAGTGTGAAATCTTACAGCGGCTTTCTCTGTGGAGATTAATATCTTTTTGCCATCTCTGGAGCAGTACTTTCTCCTGCATGATTGGGTCGCTGCCTTCATGGTCAGAGGGTAGGGAAAGGAGGGAAACCTGGGTTTCTCACACCTCAAAACGGACAAGGGGCGAGATCTTCACACCTTCAGAAGGTGTCTCATTTTGTGTGCACCAGTGCCTACCGCTGGGCTAATTTCTTTTCCTTTTTTGAGTGCGTGGTTATCACCGTCAAACCCGCCTACAACTTACAGTCTCTGAGCTTGGCAGTTTTTTGTAGCATTGTGGAAGTATGAGAAAGTAAATCTCGCCTGGTGCTTGCTTTTTCCCTCCTCTGTGAGGATTCCAGATTTCTTTAGGGACACCTTAATCCATGACTCAGCCCAGCTGGGCAGCAAGGACAGACCCATTCTGATACAAACATTTTTCTTGGAAAAATCTGTTTGGAAGATCCCAGCCGGATGGGGATTTGTCGTGTAAAAGATGTTTCCCTCAGGATGATGTGACTGGAAACCCAATTCAAAGCATGCTTCGGTCGTCTTTGCTTTTGTCTGAGTGCGTATCACATGCCCGTCTCAAACTGGAAATCAGGCCCATGGTTCCCTGGTAGATCAGCACTCTCACTGCTCAGCACCAGTTGGACCCCACCTCCTCCCACCACATGTTGTTACAGAAACAATGCTTTGGTTTTTGTTTTTAATGTTTGTTTTTTGAGACCACCCTCCATGAATTGCTTTTTTTCCTTCCCTCCTAAAAATGCCTTTGGGATTCTCCTAGGAATTCACAGCTCAGCACACATGTTATTGAGGAGCCTTGATTAAAATGTAACCCACCTTGTTTGGGGTGATGTTCTATTTCTTCTGCCTGAATCTCCTCCATCCCCGCGCCTTGATATGAAATGTCAGTGTTCTTCTTAATGGTTGCATACTCACTCCCTCCCCTTTCTCCAGTGACACGGTGTAATTTTTTTTTTCCTTGGCTTGGCTTCTCTTTGCCCTCTTTCTTTCTGTTCCTTTCTGGTTTTCCTCCTAGAATCTTCTTGAATCTTCTTTGAGCACCATGGCCTTTTCCCTTTGTCAAGCTCTTTTCTCCAGACCATCTGTCTTCCATTGCTTCTGACCAGAGTTTTAAACAATCTGCCACAAGAAGTAGCTTAGACTCCTCAGGGTCCCCACAGAAGAGTTAGGCAGCTCCTGCTCAGAACCAACCCTTGTCCATTTTCTCAAGTCACAAAGCAGCTCCATTTATCTGGACCATGAAGGTGGAGGGAGCACACCTGAGACACTGAGTCCCAGTTGGATTATCTGGGAAAATCAGCATCTTCACGTGTGTTGCTCATGGCCTGCGATGAGCCACAATGCTGGCTCCCACTCTAGGAAGAGCCTTTTTCATTGTTTATTTGCTTGGTTTGTTTAATAATGATCTTGACTTTTTCTGATCTTACAGTCAGTGATAAAAGAGAAAGGTTGAATTTCTGTTTGATTTCCCAGAAGGAAATTGAAACCCAGCACTCACGTGAAGCAAGCTTGACACAAAGATGGGAGGGGAGATGAGCTTCTAGATGGAGCGGACATGCGGGAAGGACGGGTGATGTGAGGATAGATGCTCACCTTGGTTACAGTGGTTGGATCGGGCGATGCTCTATAATGCCTGAAGCCCTGAGAGGCGTTAAAGGAAATTAACTTCTTGTTTATTTTTGTCAGCATAAAAGAGAGACCCTCAAGATGACCAAGTATGTAGAGCTGGTCATTGTAGCAGACAACAGAGAGGTAAGAATGTTTTAAAATTTCTCGAAACGTTTGATTCGAAAAAAGAAAACGTTTGGCAAATTTTAACTTGATTTGATCAACCTCGTTTTCTGTGAATCCTTAGAAGTATTGGAAACAACTCACGGAAAAAAAAGTGGTTTTCTGATCCTGTTAAATGTAGAATATTAAAAACGTGTTACCTGCTGTTATAAAATAATAGCAATGATGGCAGAAGAAGCCGGGATTTCCCTGGAGCTAAGCTCTTCCCGCAGGTGGGGGAGGACTGTCGGAAGGAATAGAAGATGGCTTTAGGTTGTGTGCTAGAATAATTTGGGAAAGTTTGGTTCAAATACTGTGTGATATGTTCTCAGTAAATTAAGTAAATGCAGAAAGAAGGCTGTTGAGGTGGAGCAGAACAACTCACACTCTGAGAGACGGGCAGACGTTATGTTAGTGTTCTTCTTGATTCCATTTTTCACGTTGTTTTCTCTGTGCAGCAACAGCCCGTACTTGTTGCTGCTGTTATTGCTGCTGGGCTGATAGGAGTCCAAATCATAGCAGCCTTCAGGGTAGAGTAGAACTGCCTCCCGGGCTGTCCCGGGCTGTCGTCTTTGTGGCAGGGGCTCACCCGGCCTTTCTCCCATGGAGCTGCTGGTGGGCTCGAGCCGCTAACCTTTATGTTGGTAACTGAGCGCTCAACCATTGTGCATACAGGGCCCCTATTCCATAGTATGGATTCAGTGACATTTTGTCACAGACCTAAGATTACGTGGCCTTCAACCCATATGAATGAAACAGGCTTGAATATTTCTCAGAAAACTGTTCACATTCTGGAAGGTCAGCTCGGGGACAGGAAGGGAGACACGATTGACTTCGACCCAGTCTCCTCTGTGTTGGTTGACTTGTTGCCATGAGCTTTGATGACTTTTACTGTTTAATTTTTAAAACAAAATAAAAAGAAATTTTCTCAGGAAGTTAGAATCAAGCTGATGAGATGAAAAATGGCTTTGGACCGCCACCTCATTGTCTGTCTGCTCTTTGCCAAAGCATGTCACTACCTCCATCATTTATGAGGGCTGAAGAAATCTCAGCAGTTCCTGTCTTCTGAGCACTCGGCTTGGGCAACTTTCAGGGAGTCCCCAGCCCAGAAAAATTACTTGGCAGGATGCAAGCTCACTTCACCCTAAACCAGAGGGTCCCTGGTGGTTGGGAAAGCCCAAGACTTCCTTTTTCCAGGAGCCAGCAGATAAGGTTTGATGGCTATTCATGCTGTTATTAATACTGACATTTAAATGTGTTCAGTTTCAGAGGCAAGGAAAAGATCTGGAAAAAGTGAAGCAGCGATTAATAGAGATTGCTAATCACGTTGACAAGGTAAGTTCTTTCTCAGGTAATTAAATCACTGGAATCGTATAAACATTTGCAAATGAGGTGGAGGGAGTTAAGCGCACCTTGTCTGACTTCGCAGGGAGAGAGGCATTCTGCCACCAGGCACCGGGCTGGAGCAGTGTTGTTGCCCTTCTTCTGAGTATGGCTTGCTTTCCCCTGGGCAGCAGCAGGAGGCACCCACCCAGGGCTTTCCGGCCTGTCATGGCCTTGGGGTTGCCTTTTGCTCTAGGCTTTCCTCTAGACAGGCAGACTTCAGTCTCCCCAGGTGAATCGAGAAGCCCATAGGATACCCCAATCCTGTTGTCACTGGACATCCTACCAGGGATCCTCTGGCCTGTTACTCGCCAGAGATATGTGTGCAGCCCTGTGCCAGGGTGACTGGAGGGCGTGCCCTCATTTCTAAGTCCAGGGACACAGAGTTTGGCTTTAGGCTTAAGCAACTGTCAGAAAGTCCCTTGGAGCAAATAGGTCAGAAGTTTACCCATCACAGAGATGATTCCAGAGCTACAAGAAACCCTGGAATCCAGTCTGGTCCTGGGAGGTGTTTGCTCACCGACTGCTCTTTCCACTCCCCACCCCACCTAAACCCCGTCCTTCAAGCACACGTGGTGTACGAGAGCGCTTTGTGCTGTGCAGTGCTGACCACCCTCAGGCGGAATCAGAGGTTCTCACGTTGGCCTCTTCACCTGGGTACTTCCAGCAGCACTGGTGCTTGGCTGTCTCAGCAGAGCGTGCGCGTCAGTATCTTCAGCATTGCCCAGGTGACTCTCCTGTCTAGCATGGCGGCACCTTTGGTCCTAAAGCAGCCGTATGTCTCAGCACTCCCCTGCTTCCTGCCTGTAGGGCTGGCATAAGAAGAGAAAAGGGGCCATACAGGTCTCTGAGCCTTCCACAGCCAGGATCCTGTGAGCAGTTGCATTTTACACATGGGTCAACACTGTTTCCAAACGGTTCTATTCAAATGGAGTTTTCAGAAACATAGAGGCAAAGGCCCTTCCAGAAATTGAGCCCTGTTCTGCAGAGCCTTGTGGACCTACCAAGCATGACAGCCAGGGTGAAGCAGGCACGGTCCGTCTGCTGGAGGGCAGCAGACTCACCAAGCACTTGGCACAGTCCAACGTGGTGGTAGTTACATTGATGCTCGGAATCAGGTACCATGGGGAAGCTGCAGGAGAAAGTCACTGCCAGGGGCCCAGGGATTTCTTTGTGGAAGTTCTGAAAGGTGCACTTGAGTTCACCTGGGGCAGTGCAGGGGAGGGCCTGGCTTGCTCCCCACAAATCTGAACGCCGAGAGTAGCTCCGCACAACTAAGATGTGGGGGCGTGTGTGTTTGTACACGTGCGTGTGTGTATGTGTGCGACTAGGGCAGGAGGAGATGAACCTGAAGGGGAATCAGGTTGCCTGGGGCCCTGAATGCCCTGCAAAGCCGTCTTGATTAGAGTCTGAGGCAGTGGAGTCAGGAGGATGTTTTCCAGCAGGGAGGGGCGACGCGCAACTGTACCAAGACATACCTGCAGTGAGTGTGCAGGGTGGATGAGCTGAAGACAAAGGGCAGGTTAGAGCCTGTTGACCGGGACAAGCATAGATGGTAAGGAGCTGGAGCAGGGCCCGAGGAGGGAGGAAGATGAGGACTCAGAGAGAGAGGTGTGAAGGGGAATGTTATGAGTAAATGTATTGATTGGTGGCTGCAGGCCAGGATCTGAGTGCTTGGTGGCCATCCTCACGTGGGTGCTCCTGTTCCCATTTTCACAGCACAGGAAGCAGCGCTTTGTAGAGGTTAGGCAGGTCCTCGACACCCACTTACACAGTGTTGAAAGGCAGGACAGGAATGAGTCCTCATCTCTCTGACCCCCAAGCAGGGGCCAGGACTCTGTGGCCAACAAAGAGCAGAGGCTGAGGAGAAAGGGAGTTCAGGAAGCTGTGAGTGTGTGGTAGTGGAGTGACAGGCAGATGATGCATTGTGTCCCAGGGACACAGGGAAGCCGGGACAGGAACGAGAAATGTGTGACATGTGAGTAGCCAGAGAGCTGGCTTAGAGCTCAGAGAGACAGTGCCTAGATGCAACTTCCTGGAAGTCAAAAAAAAACCTGGGTGGAGCCAACAACCTGGGTGGACGTGACATTTGAGGCCAGCTAAAAGCCCAGGGCAACCCATGACTGGTGGTGTTTTCACAGTAGCTACTCTGCAAGTTCACCTTTATCCCAAAGTCAAGTGGATATGGGATAACCCTTGAAAAGGCTATGGGCTTCTAGCAGGGAAAGCAAAGGAGCACGGGATCCTGAGGGCTTACGTCAAGAGACAACATAGGAGTTAGAACTGGGTCTCAGTCCTGGCTAGGCATGAGGAGCCCCTGGGAAGTTCTTTGTTGTGTGTGTATGTTTGCTTTTCAAATACTGGCTCCAAGTCTCAGCCCAGAGGTGCTGATGGGACTGGCCCAGGGTGGAGTGGGCAGGGGATTGGTCAGGGCCACCTGTGATGCCTGGTGTGAGGCAGGAGCCCCCATGGCCTGGGAGGCCACAGAGTGTACAAAGAGAAGAAAAGTGAGTTCTGCACAGGCCTTGGAAGTAAAGGGAACTATGCACTACATTCAGCCTATAGTGTGAATTGCTAAATTCCAGTGTTAAAAAGTGCTGTTTAACCCTCTGCATTTTTACTTGTCTGCATTTTATTCTATATTATATCTTGCTTCAGTTTGCAAAACCAAAAAGGAACAATTGGGGGTTTGTGGTCATAAAGAACAGTAAACCACCAGAAAGGCCTACAGGGCTCGGTCAAGTTGGCCAGCCTGGTTGTTCTTGGTTTTCAGTGGGTGAGAGATGATTTGCTGAGCACACATATGTGTCCAGCACTGGCATTGTGGTCCATGTCCCACAGACCATGAAGACCCCAAAGGGGACACCCAGGCTCCTTAGGACCCTTTGGTGCATCCAAGTCGATTAACCATTGGCTCCTGGTCTCTGTCAAAGGCTCTACATTTCAGTTTGGCAACTTTAAAGTTGAGAGTGTCTCAGCCCAAAAAGGAAGAAGGCTCTCAACAAGATAGACTGACACGGTGGCTGCAACGATGGGCTCAGGTACAGCAAGGAGTGCGAGGCTGGCACAGGACCAGGCACTGTTTTGTTCTGTTGGACACGGGGTCACTTTGGTTCAGCAATGACTCAACAGCACCTAGCAACAGCGGCCCAAAAAATGACTTTTCCAGTGGCAACTTCCGCATCTGCTGAAACCCTGAATCTTCTTGGCCCTTTTAAATTCCCAACCGCTTGTCCCATACTAGCTTGAAGCAAAGAGAGGGCATTACAGACCATAAAACAGAAAAGTGATTTCATGGCAAAGATGACATCCTGAAACATGCAGGAAATTCCCTCTGTAAGTGAAACACAGAAGTGTGTTGAACACTCATACTTCTGGACCAAGGTTTCACAATGTGTGCTAAGAGAAATCTGGGTCCAGATGCGATGCATGTGGGCAACAATTGTGTGTGCCTGCCTGATGAAGTGATGGCCAAAGCTCTGCCTCCTTAGCCTGCCACCTTGGTCCATCCTGCTTCTCATTCATTTGAAAACCAAGCACCAGCTGCGAATTCTTTAAAGCTAGCCTTCAGGGACCTACTTCTGAAGAGCCTCATCTTCTGCGTGTTGAATTTCTCCAGCTGTATCCTCTCTTGTGTGACAGTTTTCTTGCCTTCTCTCCCCGGCAAGTTGCCTGAAGAATACAGGTGCCCTTGTTGGCCTCCAGGGGGATTCTCCTTTTATTCTACCCTTTTTGCCCAGATCCCCTTCTTTCAGAAAGCCAAGCGTAGCCCACCTGAGCTTCTGTTCGCACCATTTCTTGGCGACTCACTGTACTGTAGTTAACTCTACTAATGGGCAAGTGTCCCTTCCCTGAGACCTCCTGGTGACCTCTGAGCATCTTGAGAGTGGGAGTGGAGCCCACTAACCCATTTCTCCCCTGCGAGGGCCAAGCTAGCACACAGCATGGGCCAAGCAAATCTTTTTGCTAGTCTCTTAGTAGATGAATGAATTCCACCATATCTCTGGCTGTGTCCACATATGTTCTGGCATTTGTGAGCCTGGCAGGCAGCTGCCAAACTCTATTTGTACCGTTTGGGCCTGAGAAGCTGCTCCCTAGGTCTGGGGTTACAGGTGTCATCTTGGAAGGCAGTTACAGTGCTCCCAGCAAGGGGAGACTGTGCTGCTTAGTGCCTTAAGACATGGGACCTATGGCCATCGTGACTGTGGCTAAGTTACCGAAGCCTCCATGCCTGAGGGCCTCAGCTATCAAGTAGGGATGCCCATAGAGTTGTTGCAAGCATTAAGAGACCTACAAGTGGAAAGCACCTCCCCGCTGCCTGCCTCAGCCGTAGTCAATGTTCACTCACTGCCGGCTGTGACTGTTTTAAGGAAGACCCATGAGCAGCACTAGGGGAATGTCCAGAGGAGACCGGAAGTGTATGAACATGATGACCTGGGGTGAGTTTACCACAGAGGACAGTTAATCGACAGCAGGTCTGGAGAGGAGACACGTCGATGCTACAGGATGAGCTCCGTTGTAAGGATGTGGCTTGAGAGAGCTGACGGGTGGGGAATGTGTCCCTATTGTTATGATGAAAGACCCTGGTTCAGTAGCCATCCCTGAAGAATGATGCCAGTTAGTCTGTTAGGAGCCTTGGCTCCTGATTCCGTGGAAGCAGGTAGAGCCCACCCCCCCACACACACACACACAGAGGATGCGGTTCCATGCATGGGTATCTGGCCCTGAGGACATCACTGAGCAAACCAGAGAGAGCATCTGCGTCGGCTCTCCAGCATTTCTGCCTTCTGATCACTGTCACCTTGTCCCTACCAGAGCAGAAATTCAATCCTTTGAAGGATAGCAGCCAAACACGTGTGTTTGGAGGCCCGAGGATGCCAAGAACTTAACTTTGCCTGCAGGCCTGGGCCAAGAGCTTGCAAGTGGACGACACAGGCTGAGCAGTTCTTGATTAAAAGCAAGCGGTTGGGCAGCCCTCTGGTCTTGTAATTGTGTCATTAACTTATTAACGTAATGCCCCTAGTTATCTGCATGAAACCAAGCTGGCCAGTAGCCATCAGTTAGCATTGTCTGATGAAGACCACGCCGCACTCCAGACACTTTCTGCTGCAAACCTCATGTTCTGCGGATGACTGGGGGGCGGGGGTAGGCAAGGGAAAAGAGGAGGCGCCTCGCACGGTTCGGATCAGGGTCAGAGACTGTACCTTGGGGAACTGTTTGCACTTTAGCTCATCATGCTACAATGATGCTTAGCTAATAAACGTGGAGCTTCTGTGATTCGTGTGTGATTGCACGGCCCAGATGCTTCTGGAAATGAGAAGAGGGTCTGCCCACATCTGGAGCTTGACTGTGCCTGGCAGCACCAGCTACCCTTCTCACCTTGGCTACCTAGACTGCCGGGGGAGGAGACTTTCTCATTGCTTGCTACCTCACACAACACGGACGTTGAAAGGTTTCCCAGCCAGCCAGGTGATCCCCAGCCCAGAGCACTGGGCCTCCTCCCTGCCTGTTTGATGAACGAGGGGGCAGTGAGACAGCTGGGGGCCACAGGGGTAGGTCACGCCCCAACGCTGACCACTCATTCCACCCAGCGTGATCACAACTACACGTGCATGAGTCTTGAGAACATGTTGAGTGAAATACTCACAAAAGGACAAATACTACATGGTTCCATTTAGGTGAGATAACTAGAGCAGGCAAGTGTAGAGACCAGACGGAGGAGCTGTGGTGGCACAGTGGTTAAGGTGCTCTGCTGTGACCTAAAGCTCAGCAGTTTGAACCCACCAGCTATTCCATGGAGAAGGATGAGGCAGTCTGCTTAGGCAGGCTGGGAAATCCTCCAGGGCAGTTCTGCTCTGTCCTACAAGGTCACTGTGAATCAGAATGGACTCCACAGCAGTGGGTTTGGGTTTGGGTTGGGACCAGTGCCTTCAGCCACGGGAAGAGTAGATTTTCTTCCCTCTGACCCAGGACGGCCTGTCTGCTGAGGATGGGTAGTGAACACAGCACTCCTCATACATACAGAATGCATACAGCCCTGACCACCGCCGGACAAGGTTTGCCTGGAGAAGGTGGTGCTTCACGGCCTCCACTTAGGAGGTCTATCCCAGGACAGGGTTGGTGAGCTCACATCTGGCCACAGGGAGAAGAGTGGCCACTGCGGTGTCTGGAGGGCTGGGGTCATGCCCTTACGATCCTGAAAGCTGTTGGTCTGTTGGGTAATGAAAGCCTTCTGGGTTGGTTACAGATGACAGAATGTGGTCCAGTCAGCCAAGTCTGAGCCCTGCTGAAAAATTAGTAAGGACTCATTCTCAGTAACTCACAGACAGGAGATTCTGCTTCAGATGAACAAATGATGGTCCTTGGCAGACATCCAAGGGAGCTCTTCATTGACTCGTGTCCCTTGCAGGGAGTAATAGCTGGTGGTCGTTAGCTATGATACACCTCGGTATGCACATTTGAATTCACGGCGAACAGTGTGAAAGGAATGTTTCTATACAAATATGGGCAGACCATCAAAATGCTGATAATTTTCCCGTGTGACTGATCAGGAGTGTTTGCGAATCCAGTTAGCACCTCTCATGGCATCAGGCTCTGCAAATAGTGATTACATTCTGATGCCGCGGGGGGAAAGGAGCATAAGGATGCTTTGCCTGGTCCCCGTGAATGAAGTTCCAGCAACGCAGATCAGTTCTGATCTCTGTTTGAAGCTCTCACGGGCGTGGTGCTCAGAGGAGGCCTTTCTCTGCAGTTTTACAGAGCACTGAACATCCGCATCGTGTTGGTCGGCGTGGAAGTGTGGAATGACATTGACAAGTGCTCCATAAGTCAGGACCCCTTTACAAGCCTGCATGAGTTTCTGGACTGGAGAAAGATGAGGCTCCTACCTCGCAAATCCCACGACAACGCGCAGCTTATCAGGTAGGTGCTCTGGTCCCACCTTCACTTCAGGACCTGGTGGTCCTGGGGCCGCCTCTCTCCTCTTACCCTCACCTGCATGGTCGCTGAGGCTACAGACTCTGCTGGCTGGGGCTCCTGAGACAGTGCCATCCTGACCTGGAGTCGTGGGCATGCTGAGCAAGGCTCCCCGTTCACCCTGAGAGACCGCCCCCTTAAGCAGATGTCCCCACTGCCTTCCTTATCACCTGGATGGGTTTCTCCGTGCAGATTTTTCTAGTCTTCATCTTGACATGGAGTTCTGTTGTTGTTTTGGGTGCTGTGGAGTTCATTCTGACTCATGGCGACCTAATAGGACAGGGTAGCACCACCCCATAGGGTTTCCTAGGCTGTAATCTTCACAGGAGCAGGCCGGCTGGTGGATTCAAACTGCCAGCCTGTCAGTTAACAGCTAAGTGTTGAAGCATTGCACCACTTACATATGCCCTCAAGTCAGTGCCACCTTACAGCGACCCTGCAGGGATAGACCTGCCTCATAGGGTCTCTTAGGCTGTAATCTTCACAGGGTCACCAGGTCTTTTCTCCCACAGAGCCTCTAGTGAGTTCAGAGTGGTGACCTTTTGGTTAGCAGCTGAACACCGCCAAGTCTCCTTGAGGATTTCCTGGAGGATGCAAACAGTTAATGTGCTCAGTTGCGAACTGAAAGGTTGAGGGTTGAGGTCTACCCAGAAGCAGCTCTGTTGAAAGTCCTGCCACTCTACTTCTGACCAATGATTGAAAGCCCTGTGGAGCCGGACGTTGATGGTGTAGCCATGAGCTGGAATCAGTTGGAATGAAAACTGATTAATCTCAATATAATGTTCACCTGGGTAGCCTGTTTTCCGAGAAGTGTTTTTTCCCTCCTTATTAGTGGAAAATGTTTGTAGGTGATCTGAGGACAGTGCACTGGGGTGAATATTGTCAGATGCTAGGAGAAAGGAAATCTTCACTCCTTCACTTGTTTTGCCAGTTCCTCTTTGGTCTTGTAGATCAGAGGATACCAGTGCTATCCTTTTAATCAATAAGTATTGACCTCTTATAAGGAACCAAATGATGACTTAGAGGCTTTGAATGCAGTGGTGATGAAGACAGTAAATCTCCCTGATCTCAAGGAGTCTGCTGGGAAGAGACAAGGATAAACAAGGAAACTTGAGAGAATGAGAAGTGTTGTCAAAATGAGGGAAAACTTGACTAGAACAAATAGCATGCTGTAACATGGCATCATACTGGAACATACCATGACATAACAATAACATACTGTTAAAGGGCTGGGAGGCGGCATCTTCTGACCACCTCTAACTTCATAAGAGGGAGACAGAATCACCATCAGCAGCCCAAGGCCTGTTCCGTGAGGCCAGACATGTTGCCACCCTCCAGCCCTCTTACCAACCTTGACACCAACCATTCCTCCTGCGGCACCCACCATCTCTCTGCTGGGTTTGAAAATTTGCTACAGTGGCCACACACAACTCACAGATTATGGGGTTCATGAGGGAAGCAACAGGTTACGATTCAAATTCTGGAACGTACTCAGGGTACAGTTCTTCAATCAGGACAGTCTCCCCTCTGCTGTGCCCTTAGACAAGCCTCTCTGGCCCTTGGCCTCTCGGCCTGACCTCTGCCTCTTTGGGCCAGGTAAGCCTCCACTCTGTCCTATGCCTCTTGGTTCCACTGCTCCCATGTCTCAGCCAGCCGTCAGATTCCTTCTGCCTCTAGGAGAGCTCATTTTGAATCTGGTGGAGTAGCAAAATCAACCAATCCCAACATCAGAGTTCTACACACCTGAGAGAGAGTGAACTTTTCTAGATTACTTCCTGCTGCTCCAACAGAAATACTCCAGGTGGATGACTTTAACAATCAGGAATTTAAATTGCATGGTCCCACCTGGTAATCCTGTGGGAAACAAAGAGTATGGCTAGAAAAGCCATACCTTGTAATTGACTACACTGCATGTATATACTATAACATAATAGAATATGGCATCATACTATGACATATATGTGACATAATGACATACATACTATAACATAACATGGCATCATGATATAACATCACGATGTAACAATAAACATGCATACTATAGCATAACAACATAACATGGCATCATACTGTAACATGACAGGACAATAACATGCATACTATAACAATGTAAATGATATAACATGACATATTATGTAACATACCATGATATAACAATAACATAACTAATGTAACACCCTAACATATCATGACATAACAATAACATACATACTATAACATAACATAGGAGCTCTGGTGGCATAGTACCTAAGGTGTTTGACTGCTAACCAGAGGTTAGCAGTTCAAACCCACCAGCCACTCCTCAGAAGGAAGATTAGACAATCTACTTCTAGTAGATTTAATATGTCACGTTATATCATTATGTTGTTATAGTATGCATGTTACTGTCCTGTCATGTTATAGTATGATGCCATGCTATGTTGTTATGCTATAGTACGCATGTTTATTGTTACATCGTGATGTTTTATTATGATGCCATGTTATGTTATAGTATGTATGTCATTATGTCATATGTAATGATACTGCCTTGGAAACCCAAGGAGGGGTCACTATGAGTTACAATTGACTTGACAGTGAGTTTGTTTGTTTGTTTTTGGTATAATAGAGCCTAACAATATAATGTAACCACATAATATACAAAACAACATGAAACCACAATATAACAACATGACATAACAAAATATATGGATAATACATTGCAGACACCTTTATAGTTAAAGGGAGAAGCACTGTTACATTCTAAACTGATAATAAGATGATTTTCCAGAAGTGACAAACTTATTGAAAGTCCTTAGATAGCACGGGCCATCATTCCTCTGTTCTTGTGCAGCTCATATCACTGACATGAAAACCTTGGGGACAGAGACATTTGTTTTGAATGATCAGATGGAGCTTATTGACCATTTATGAGAAGTTAAGCACATCCTACCCACATCCAAATGGCTGCGTCTGATCCAAGGCTGCTGGCGTTCCTTGATTGTTGACTGTGGCCATTTTTGTAGCTTTTGGGGTTTTTGTTTTTTTTTCATATTATCGTTGCCTCATATTTTACACGTTGATTAGTCCTAAGCTACAAAGAGTGCATTGCAGATACTTCAGGTCTGAGTGTTTTGATTTTTTTTCCCAAATGGGATCTGCCCTACTTGAACATCTGGAGATAAATGAGCTGTTTGTATGACCTTATTATTTATGTACATGTACGATAGCATCTATTCACATGGTCTACCTAAAACCAAGACACCAAGGCACTTGTCGTTGAGTAGACTCTGACTCGTAGCGACCCCGTGTGTTGCAGAGGACAGTGGTACTCCACAGCGTTTCAAAAGCTGGGACCTTTCACAAGCAGATCAACAGGCTTTTCTTTTGAGGTATCTCTGCATGAGTTTGAACTGCTAACCTTTCCTTGGTAGCTGGTCATTAAGCTGTTTGCTGTAGCCAGGGACTCCATGGTCTGCACAGGTGTATGCATAAAGCTGCTGTCCCTACTGTTGCACATATGAGGGTGAGGGCATATCGACAGACAGGGTTCTGCACACTTGCTACCTTCTCTCTAATCAATAACTGCCAAAACAGCTAACTCCTCACACTGTGTGACATCTGTGCTCATACATGACCAGGTAACAGGACTCTCTGTCCATATATGACCAAGATAACAGGACTCTATGTCCATATATGACCAAGATAACAGGACTCTGTGCCCATACATGACCAGGCAACAGGACTCTCTGTCATTCATGACCAAGGTAACAGGACTCTGTGTCCATACA
>NW_006921625.1:7121657-7123376 GCF_000298275.1 Orycteropus afer afer
CAGAACACAGTGTTAGTCCCACCGAATTTCTAATCGTGGAATCTCTTCATTCTGTGTGAATTTAACAAAGCCATTTCTTTTCTTTCCTAGTGGGGTGTATTTCCAAGGGACCACCATTGGCATGGCGCCAATCATGAGCATGTGTACTGCGGAGCAGTCCGGCGGCGTTGTCATGGTGAGTCTGGGGCCCTGAGGACCTGTCGGAATGCCCAGCACCTATGGGAAATCCCTTCCTCATGACTATCAGAAAGCCACCCCTTTGGTCAGATGTTGTGAAGGAAAGTCCTTTTCTTTAATGCTCTTTAGATTCCATCTTAAGGAGCCTTGGTAGCACAATGGTTAAGTACTTGACTGCTTATCAGAAGGTTGGTGGTTTGAACCCACCCTGCAGCTCCGTGGCAGAAAAGACCTAGGGATCCACTCCTCTAGAGGTTACGACCTACGAGACCCTATGGAACAGCTCTACTATGTCCCACAGCATTACAATGAGTTGCAATCAATTCAACTGCACCCAAAAGCAACAACAGACTTTGTCTTCTTCTTATTCTGGCTCCGTTTATGGTCCTATGTTCCCAAATATGTTAGGACCTGTTTATGTTAACACATCAAGGTGTACCCAAGAAAGATGGGCATGTAAAAACAGCTGAGTGCAGGCAAGTCTACCCCTTTCATGGAAAAACAGTTTCCACGGGACTGGACTTAAAGGATTTCGACCTGGGATTGCACCCATAGTGGTGATGAGTCAGGGCGTAGGGTTGCCTTTGCACCTCTGTCTGTCAGTGTTTTGGGGTGGACTGAGGTCTCACCAAGCTTCACTGGGAGAATGCTTTACTGGTGGTTCTGCTCCAGGCTCAACAGCCGAACGTCTGAGGTTTCTAAGTGTTTACCACCACAAATGCTGTGCATCCCTCCGGGCTCATGTACGTCTTATCTTTAAAATAATCTTATTCTTGGAAGACAGGAATTTGATTTATTGCTTTTACAGGGGTGATTTTGTCATATATGACCTGTATACATTTGTGAAAGGAAATAACACAGGGAGACTCTCTGAGACTTGCTTCTTATGGATTTTAGAGGGAGGTCGTTTTGGTAGGCAGCCCTACAGGGCACTCTAGTGCCACTCCCTCTGCTCATGAAAGGGTAGGGCATCCCACCCTGCACTGCCGCTGCTCTGAGAGCTCAGGGTCCTGTGTTCATCAGCCCCAGACATGGAGAACCCCTGGAGACCATTCATCCGTCCATGAAACAAACGAACCTTGCTGTCCAGGAAACCAGCTCCACCTGGTTTTTAAACTGAATGTTTGAGTGAATTCAATTTCATTAAGGGGCGGAATGAGTTATGTTCCACCAACGAGTGTCTTAACTTCGCATGTTGCTGATCTAATCATTTTAGGCAGTATGCTCCTCCAACGTTTTCATCTTCTCTGGACCCACATTTGGCAAGTGATGTAAACATGAGTGAAGTGTGTAGGCTGGAGAGGCTGTTGCAAGGGGTGCCCTCACTGGCTTCCTGTGCACCTGGGTGCTCAGGATGAGATCTCCACCAGGGAAGTCACTTGAAAGTTTGGTTTTGGTTGACGCCAGGTTCGTTTTAAGCTCAATCCCAACTGTGTCTTCACAGAGCAGACTGTAAAGTTTTAAGAGGGAACTGTTTTCTGATTCATGGTTCCAGGGTCCGTTGCTATGACTTTGCCACTTAAAATTGGTGGAACTATTTCC
>NW_006921625.1:7128126-7134102 GCF_000298275.1 Orycteropus afer afer
GCTAATTTCCCTGATCATAAGATGGGCACAAGCACGTTAGCCTATATGCCTCCAGAAACTGTTCTCAAATGCCCATGAAGGGCACACTGCTGATCAATATTGTTTATGTTTTTGAGCTTTTGGAAAGGGAAACAAATAGAAAAGATGAAAACATGGATTTGGAAAATGGACTGGAATTGAAGAGACTCGGTAGCCCCAATTCTAGCACGAACTGGTTTTGGTAACACAGATGGATCGATTAACCCCTCTGGTCCTCATATCCATCATCAGTAAAATAAGTGAATCAGTCTTTATCCATCCACCCAGCCATCTGTCCATCATCGTCCATCCATCTACTCACTTGTGTGCATATTCAGCTAATGATTTTGACCCTGTAGTGGGGAATACACTCTGATGAGGAAGCCCCTATGGCTCTTACAATGATGTCATTCTGAAGACACAACACATACTGTCTGATACTCTGCGTAGTTTTGTGCCAAAATTGGAAAATATTTACCATCAAGACTCCTTCAGGTTAATCCCTTTAAGTCTATCTCTGTCTTTTTCTCCTCTTTTCTCTCTCATTCTTTCAGAAATGGGGAGGATGTGGCCATTGCATCATGTAAGGATACAAACCAAATTTCCCTGGAGATACTTGGGTAGAAATGGTATTATGAAGAGCTCAGCCAATTGTTTCAAAGCCCCTTTTCCCCTTACTAGGGCTTGGTGAGCAGCCTTGATTTGATTGATCCCTTATTAGCAGCTTCCTGGTGGCCTCTTTGTGAGCTTGTGCTTTTGCATGGAGCTGTACTATTTGATCCTAATTTATGATCTCACATTCCTGTGTGGTGTTTTTAATTTTCTCAGATGGAAGGAAGCCTCCTAAGCAAGTGGGTGAATTAATCATAAAAGCCCACAGTGAGAGGAAGTCGGGTCTCTAAGCCAACCCCTCGTCATCCATCACCCACTGTGGGATCTCCCCGGCGGCTCTTAATCACCAATGTTATCTCAAAGTGGTGGTTCTCTTACCTCATAGTGTCCCCGTAGGGACAGAGTGGATGAAGTGAGATCATATGTCTTTGTAAATGGTAATGCGTTCCACAAATGCAAGGTGGCTTACTGTTACTTAGCTCACAGGGACGCTGGAAGAATCAAAGAGTGAAAGGCCTTTTCCAGAATCCCTACTCATAGTTACTGAAAAGCACCACATGACAGTCTCTCAGCAACACGTTTACAAATTCTGGGTGAATGGTCCATTGTAAGCTGGCATGGGTCCAAACATGATCTTTCTTCTGATGACTTCTGCCCCACTGCTGATTCAGGCATGAGTGACAAGTGTTCATGGGGTTAGTTCACTTAAGTCACCACACTGTTTCTTAGCCTCAAAGGTGACTCAAAGAGATGGAGGAGTGATGACCGTAATGATACATAATTCTTACAGAATCAGAAAGGCCAAGTGTCATAGAGGGTTTAAGGGAGGAAATTATGGTTCCCTGCTAGATAGACCCTGTTGAGTCTTTATCAAAACGTTCTGGAATCCTAAGTTTAAAAACATTAACCACCTACCATATTAATAGATTGGACCCAGAGACCTGCCAACGCTAGGCTAGAGCAGAGGCCTTAGTCAGCTCAGGTGACATGACTTCTGCCCATTGCAGGAATGGTTGGAGATGTTTCCTTGTGGCTTGTGTTCATTAAACACCGTGAGTCTTTGGGTGCATTTGTTAATGTTTTTGGATAGTTAATACTTAAGACCTGTCTTGGAAATTCCTGTATGGCAAAAGCAGTATCTGGTGACTCGTGTGGGAGTGTGAACTCAGCGGACTCTACCCACTAATGAGCTTCTTGGAGCACTTGACCTAGAAGGGTTGAGGGTTAAGTATGCCACATATATAGGAGTAAGAAAAACGTGAATGATTGGAACATTTTTAGCAAAGAATATTTAACACAATAGTAACTGTCCCTTCCTGGACTTGTGTTGTTTTGTTTTGTTTTTAAGGAGTATTGACATTTACAAGTCCCTCTCAGAGATCTATTTTCTACAGAAGGTTTCCTGATAAAATGTAGGTGGAGTACTTGGGCCATTCTTTGCAGGGAATGTGGCTGAACCTGCAATACATGTTAACCTGAGCCCCGGCCGTGTGTTTGCCTGTGATAGACATCCGGCGTACAACATTGAACATGACAAGACATGTTTCTGGTGCTCCTGAAACTTGGATCCTAGAAAGGAAAATGGACTTAGAATGAATTAAAAATTGCAAGTTAGGAGGAAGGTGATGAAGGGAGCAAACAAAGAAGATAGAAGTGGAATCACCTCGCAGAGGTGATGTTTCAGCCAGAACCAAGAGGGAGGGAGAGCAGGCAAAGATGCCGAAGGCAGTGAGCTCCAGGAAAGGGGAGGAAGGAGTGGTGTGGCTGCTGCCGGAGAGAGCGAGGAGAAGCCAGGTCAAGCCAAGTCCCTGTCCACCATCGGAGGCAGGTAGGTAGGTTCCTGCAGTTGAGACTCTGCCTTATGGTGACCTTATGTGAAACAGAATGAAACACTGCCCGCTCCTATGTTATCCTCATGAATACAGGCTGTTGTTGAAGCTGTTGTGCCACGCCATCTCACTGAGCTCTCCCTCCCCGACCCTCTGCTTCACCAAGCACAATGCCTTCCAACAACGAGCCCTCCTGATGCCATGTGCAAAGCAAGCCAGTTGGCCCATATTCTGTTGTGATCTGTAAGGTTTCACTGACTGAGTTTCAGAAGGAGAGTGCCAGGCCTTTATTCCTGATCCGTCTTAGTCTAGAAGCTCCTCTGAAGCCTGTTCCCCGTGAGTGACCCTGCTGGAATTTGAAATTCCAGTGGCATAGCTTCCAGCATCCCAGCAACATGCAAGCCACCTCAGCATGACAAATGGGCGGGGGCTCCACCACAGTAGTTGGTAGGTGCCGTTGAGCTGGTCTCAACTCATAGCAACCCCATGTACAATAGAACAAAACACTGCCCGATCCTATACTATCCTCACAATCACTGCTGTGCTTGAGACCGTTGTCGGAGCAACTGAGTCAATCCATCTCATTGAGGGTCTTCCTCTTTTTTGCTGACCATCTACTTTATCTAGCATCATGTCCTTCTCCAGAGACTGGTCCCTCCTGATAACTGGTCTGTCCAAAGTATGAGAGGCAAAGTTTCACCATCCTCACTTCTAAGGGGCATTCTGGCTGTACTTCTTCCAGGATAGATTCATTCATTCTTCTAGCAGTCTATGGATACATATTCAGTATTCTTCACCAACAACATAATCCAAATGCATCAATTCTTTAGTCTTCCTTATTCATTGTCCAGTTCTCACATGCATATGAGGTAACTAAAAGTATCATGGTTTGGGTCAGGCACTCCTTAGTCTTCAAGGTGACATCTTTGCTCTTTAAGACTTTAAAGAGGTCTTTTGCAGCAGATTTGCCTAGTGCAGTATGTCATTTGATTTCTTAACTGTTGCTTCCATGAGCATTGATTGTGGATCCAAGTAAGATGAAATCCATGACAACTTCAATCTTTTCTCCATTTATAATGATTTTACTTGTTGGTCCATTTGTGAAGATTTTTGTTGTCTTTATGTTGAGGTGTAATCTATACTGAAGGCTGTAGTTCTTGATCTTTGTTAGTAAATGCTTCAAGTCTTCTTCAAGCAAGGTTGTGTCATCTGCATATTGTAGATTGTTAATGAGCCTCCTCCAATCCTGATGCCATGTTCTTCTTCATGTAGCCTGCTTCTCATATTCAGTATATGGAGTGAATAAGTATGATGAAAGGAGACAGCCCTGATGCACACCTTTCCTGATTTTAAACCATGCAGTATCGCCTTGTTCTACTCTGATGACCATGTATAGATTCCTTATGAGCACCATTAAGTGGTCTGGAATAACTGTTCTTCACAATGTTACCCATAATTTGTTATGATCCATTCAGTTGAATGCCTTTGCATAGTCAGTAAAACACAGGTAACATCTTTCTGGTATTCTCTGCTTTTACCCAAGATCCATATGACATCAGCAATGATATCCCCTGCTCTTCTGAATCTGGCTTGGATTTCTGGCGGTTCCCCGTCAATGTACTGCTGCAACTGTTTTTGAATTATTGTCAGCAAAATTTTACTTGTGTGTGATCTTAATTATATTGTTTGATAACTTCTGTAATCTGTTGGATCACCTTTCTTTGGCATGGGCACAAATATGGATCTCTTCCAGTTGGTTGGCCAGATTGCTCTCTTCCAGGTTTCTTGGCATAAAATTCCAGTGTTGGATGTGTTTGTTAAAACATCTCAAAGGATGTGGTGTCAATACCTAGAGCCTTGTTTTTTGCCCCTTCATTTAGTGCAGCTTGGACTTCTTCCTTCAGTACCATCAGTTCTTGATCATATGTTACCTCCTGAAGTGGTCGACCACTTCTTTTTGGCACAGTGACTCTTCTGTTAAGCTTTTTTACTTCATTATTTCTTCCATTTGCTTTAGCTACTATCTGTTCAAGAGCAAGTTTCAGAGTCTTTTCTGACATCCATTTTGATCTCTTTAGTGACCTTTTGCTTTCACGTATAATGTTCTTGATGTCATCCCACAACTCATCTGGTCTTCGGTTATAGGCATTCAATGTGTCTAATCTATTCTTCAGATAGGCTCTAAATTCAGATAGGATATACTCAAAGTCATATTTTGGTTCTGTGGACTTGTTTTCATTTTTTCTGGCTTCAACTGAAATTGCATAGATTTTGTGTCCAGGGCAGTGGGACATCATTGAAGGTTTTTAGGCACAGTAGTGATGCAATCTAATTTATAAGATTTCTTCATTTTAAGATGATCATGTAGCAATAGGGTTACTACAGTTTGCTAAATTGAGGGGCTTACTGTCTGTAAAAAGAAAAAAAAGGGGGGGGTTTCTATTAAAAGCAAATAATAGTATATAAATTCCAGTTTTTAGTGTATTTAGTAGACATTTAGAAACCCCTTGCTTTATTAAGAAGGGAACCTCATTAGCTTGTTGCTGTTGGTTGACATTGAGTTACCTCCAATTCACGGCAACCTTATGGACCAGTGAGCAGATGGTTGGGGTGTTTTGAGCCCATTGCTGCCACCATTATGCACTTTGGGTGTCTTCCTACCCAGGACACTCATCTTCCAGCCTCTGTCGGACAATATTCTGTTGTGATCTGTAGGGTTCTCGTCGGCTGGTTTTCAGAAGTAGTCTTTTATCTTCCTTGTCTGTCTTACTCTGGAACCTCTGCTGGAACCACCATGGGTGACCCTGCTGGTATTTGAAACACTGGTGGCTTAGCTTCTACCATCACAGCAACACACAAGCCACCACAGTACAAGAGACTGACAGACAGGTGGTGGCCATTAGCAAGCAGGCTGGAAAGGCAGTCCTCGCCTGTCACTCTCATCTCTCCAGCCTGATGTAAGCACCTTGGTGGAGAAGACGATTTCCCACTGAAGATTCCACTTTCCATTTCCTACAGTGAGCATCTTCCACAGGCCCCACCTTGAAGAGCCACAGAACACCACCTTTTCTTTGTGGGTATCTGAGCGGAATTACTGCCATATGTCCATGCTGATGTTAAGTAATCTTAGCTATGGGGCTATTTTGGTTTTGCTTCATCCAGACAAACAGCTCCAAAGCCAAGAATGTGTCCCGAGCTGCCAACAGGGAGTGAGGGCAGTGTATGCGCTCAGGAGAATACAGGCTGAGAAAACAATCAGATGAACGTTGCGCTTGCTCTCCAGGGGTGTAAATAAGGCTGGACCTTCAGGAATACTTCGATAGTAGATCAAATGGCCATGTCTGAGGAGAAAGCATTGCCCTTCTGCTCCCCTGGAAATTTGCATAGTTGGCTCATTTAAGTCCACTTAGTTCAGGAAACATTTACTGCACGCCTCTTTCTACCCAGCTGTTGGACTTGGAGCAAGCCTGGAGACATTAGATGTGCCTGGCCTCCACCCAAGTTCACCCTTTCTTTT
>NW_006921625.1:7135937-7149573 GCF_000298275.1 Orycteropus afer afer
CCTTTCCATATAAAGTTAGTGATCATTTTTTCCATATCCCTAAAGAATGTTGATGGGATCTGGATTGGGATTGCATTGAATGTATAGATTGCTTTGAGTTCACCCTTTCTTAATGAAAATAGAGAGAGCAGCAGGCTTGCCTTGGACTGCAGAAAATGGAGTTCATAGAGTAGGGGAGGTGACAGTCACAGCAAGACCACTCGTTTGCCCAACCAGTTCTTGCTCTGTCCCTACTGTGTGCTATGTCCTACGTGCAGGGTGGAGCAGAGACACCAAAGGCAGGGTCCTTGACTTCATGGAACTCATGCTGGGAGGGCCAAGGGCTCTGATTGGGGGGCATTGTGGGTGACATGGACCCAGCAGGGGGCGCCTAACCAGCCTGTTGACACAAACCGAACCAAACCAATGCAAACCCACTGCTGTGGAGTCGATTCCAACTCATGGCGACCCCCATTGGGTTTCTGAGGTGGTAAATCTTTACAGAAGTAGATTGCCCAGTCTTGCTTCCGTGGAGTGGCTGGTGGGTTTGAACCACCAACCTTCTGGTCCTGGGTAGCTAGCTTCTTGTCTAGTACTTCAATGGATGTTCTTAAACAGTAAAGACACATTTTTAAGCATAACCATGATAGTATTTCACATCTTTTAAAAATGCCCAATAATTCTTGATGATTGAGGAGCAAAGGTTGGAAGGGGTCCTGGGGAACATTCTGGAATAAAGTCCAGTCTGAGCTGATGTCTGAAGAATCAAGTAGGGGTTAGGCAGATCTCTCCTTGAAAATGGCTAACTCGCACTAGGGTGAAACTGGATTTCTTTTTTGAGGAGAACTGTCGGAAAACGTATTTTAAAGGAATACAATGAACTACAGTTTTCAGTGAAAAATCCCTCAGAGCTTTGGCTGCAGCGGGAATTGATAGAACTGTGAAGCAGGCAGAAAGTCCTCACTCTGTGGATTTGTTTGAAACTTGAACTGGAAAAATAGTGCGGAATACAGACAATTAAACCTCACTTCCTTTTAACCTTGTGAGAGCTACTTGATAGCATGAATACATTTGTCATGAATGGATTTTTCCAGAATGGAATTGAAGAAATTTATTTCCCATATCAGCTCTTCATTAAGGGCAACTATGTATTTTTCATAATGGAAAGTTTAAGAAAATTTTTACTTCCTTCTTCAAGATACTAGAAAAATAAAAATGGAAATCTTTATCCAAGCGGGGGGAGAGCAGCTGTCTAATGAGAAAGCTCGGTCAGATGAAAATATTCCTGGTTCGAATCCATTTAATTATTCAGCCAGAGTCATTTAGTTTGCTGCATCCGGACATTATCATAAAGGAAAAATGAACCGATGGGAGGGAGTCTTGAAAACAGTTCAAGAAGGGGACACAGCAGTGTGAGTGTGTTCCTGTTTCCTCCCCATGTAATTAGATAGTGCTCACTGAAAAGTCAATGAATTTGTCTCCAGTTACCACAGAGTAAGAATAATAACTCTCAGAGTCACTATGAGTTGGAATCAACTCAGTGACAATAGTTTTGGTTTTTTGGTTTAACAATACTAAGAGCCACTGCCCTGAGGCATGGTGGAATTGTCGCCCTCTCTTAAACTGGGAACAAAGCAGAGCAGTCCAGCTAGGGAGATGTATCTGCATGACCATTGCTCCTGAAATACCTGCTTCAGGGGGAACGGACATAGACAGACTTGGCCTTGACCCTGCAGGACTGCATCGAGTCGGCCCCGACTCATAGCGACCCCTCCTTGGGTTTCCAAGACAGTATCACTACGGAAGTAGATTGCCCAACCTTCCTTCCGAGGAGGGGCTGGTGGGTTTGAACCACCAGCCGTCTGGTTAGCAGGCAAGTGTCTTAGCCACTATGCTACCAGAGCTCCCGCAGGACTGCATTGTTGTTGTTGTTGTTATGTGCCGTCGAGTCAAACCCGACTCATAGCGACCCCTCCTTGGGTTTCCAAGGCAGTATCACTGCGGAAGTAGGATTGCCCAACCTTCCTTCCGAGGAGTGGCTGGTGGGTTTGAACCACCAGCCGTCTGGTTAGCAGGCAAGTGTCTTAGCCACTATGCTACCAGAGCTCCCGCAGGACTGCATTAGTGATTTCCTATTTCATCAGTGAACTTAGTGAGGTGGGAATTGTTATACTCATTTCAAGGATAAGGAAATCGGATGGAGCTTAGAAAGTTAAACGAACATCTAAACTTTCAAAGGAAGGCCATGGTCGTCCATTGGTAGAATTCTGGCCTTCCTTGCAAGGGACCCAGGTTCAGTTCCCAAGCAGTGTACTTTATGCACAACCACCGCCATCTGTTGGTGGGTACCTGCTTGTGGCTATGAGGCTGAACAGGTTTCCGCAGAGCTTCCAGAATAAGACTACAGAGACAGGCTTGGGAAGTCAGGGAAGACCATTGATCACAACGGTCTAACCCACAACCAATTGTGAGGGTGGCCTAGGGCCAGACAACATTTCTTTCCGTTGGGCATGGCATCACCATGGGTCAGGGGACCCACTCCATGGCAGCTCGCCACAGCAACTTTTCCAGACAGTCAAAGTGGAAGCATCAGGACATAATGGTGCCAGAGTTCAAGTTGCCCAAGTGCAAGCGCCTGCCTTTCCACCTTCCTCTCAGATCCAAAGTGGTAGCAGCTGTGATCCTCAGGAGGGGCAGGATAGCATCTGTTGTGGGGCGCTGGTTGGAGATACAAATGTCCTCAGCATCTGACTGCAGGTTCATGGGACCTCCAGGCAAACAGACAGATGGTCCAGTGAGGCTTAGGCAGCCATGCAGCCCAGCCGCCTGGAGTGTTGGCCACACGGAAGTGGTCATGTTTGGGCTCCATGTGGGGACTGAAGCCACCCCATTAGAGAGCAGTGTCCCTGTGGGACTTCTGAGAGGTGGAAGGCAGCCCCGTTTATAAATTGTTTCATTCTGCAGGCCTTTTCCAACCTATGTTACGAAAGCAGAGAATTATTTCCTGTCATTGGCTTGCTAATCCAGCATTTTATTTGTGGTAGAACATGTGTGAAAACATTGCAGCTGAAATTCTGCCAATCCCCCTCCCACACACACAACCATTGCTTCCTCCTCTCCTCAGGACACGTGGTATGGAGGCCATGGTGTGAGGTCAGAGGTGAATTCTGGGCCTCTCTGTAACCAGCAAAATCTGGAAGGGTCCACATTAAGTTCCAGGAGGTTAGGAATTGTGTCTGTTTTGTTCGCTGCCAATTCCCTGGCACCTAGAATAGTGCTTAGCACATAGAAGGAGCTCGATGAGTATTTCTTGACTGAAAGGATGGGTGGATGGATGGATACCTGAATGAGGACTGTGTGGGTGGATAAGGGGATAGGTGTGTGGGGTAGGTGGATGGACAGATGGGTAAGGGTTGAGTGGATGGATGAGTGATAGATGGATGATGAGGGAGTGGGTGGGTGAATGAATGGAAAAATTGTTGGGCAGGTGGATAGATGAATAGACATTACAGCCCACCAGAGGGGTACAAACTATGGCCATATCTTTAGCTATTGTGTGAAAGCTCAGCTTCTAGGGAGAGGGTTCTGAGGCTGTTGTCTTTTATGCCAACTCCAGTGTGTGCTGACATGCCATTTCAGGTTTTGTACGTGCCTCATTATCCTACCGTGGATTTTCAATAGCACGTAAGAATAGACATGATATGAGATTTAAGAAACATCATCAAAAACCAAGGTATGAGAAAACCCAGGGACACAGGATGCCACCCCTTTGACATGCTCCATGGGAATCTGGGTGATGGGGGCAATTTATTTTCAAAAAGCAGAATCCCTGGCCTTTGGGGCATCTTCTGGAAGCCTTTGCTTCATTTGCCTGAAGAAGGGCGGGGTGGGGGATGAAAATATAAAATCTAAAAGTAGTTATAAAAGACAGACCCTGTATAGGTGGGCCATTCTCTGGTTTACAAAGAACTTTGACACCTTCCCTGCCATTGGCTCATCAAACTTCTAAGAGCACGTACACTCTCCTCCACTTTACAGATGAGAAAACTGAGGTGGCCCTGACCCCCACAGTCGGGCAGGGAGACTCTGGACGTCAGCTGGCAGCTTCTGCCTCCTGGACCGTTTCCCTGCCCCTCCCCCAGTGCCTGGGAGCAGGAGAGCCTTCAGCTGGCTCCTCACGCTCTGGAGTCCTAGGTTGCTCTCACAACCCCCGACCCCTGACCCCTAGGCTCTCACCACCTGGAGCTCAGCAAGACCCAGCAGGGCACAGGTAGACATCAACCCTGTTTGGGTGGCTGAGCGGTCCTGACTGTCGTTTCTGTCATATTTGATTAACAGTACGTTTCCTGTCACGGCCTGGCAGGGCCATCAGAGGCAGCAGACGTGCCCCGTGCAGGTCCGTCTGCTGGGGTGGGAGGCTAGGATGTATGAACTCAGAGACTAGCAGGTCCCAGATCACCTTGGATCTCCTCTGGGTGAGCCCAGTCCCACAGCCCCATGCGGTCAGTGGCCTCTCTTAATGACTCTGAAAAGCTACAGGTCCCATCTGCTAGGGCTGGTGCCTTCACCGCAGCCATCGAGATGGGGTCCCTTTCATGGGACACCGCACCTCTGCCCTCAAGCACCTTGCATTTCAGGACTTGGTCCAGGAGGGAACAGCCATCATAGCACAGAAGTGGAAAATCCACCTTCCGGTAACTTCCAGAAGCCTCCTAAGTGCCTCACAACAACCAGAGCTCAGCTGGTCTCCGTCTTTATTAAAAATTCCCCTGCAGTACATTTGTAATTTAATTGGTTTGTGTGGCGGGGGAGCAGAGGTCAGAGTTCGTGTGTTTGGAGCACGAGTGATGATGTTCTCCTGCAGATAGCTCCATTCTGGGCCCCCGGGGTCTGCTGTCAGCCATTGAAAAGCCCTACTAAGGGCAGTTTGATTGTGCACGCCTGGCAGCTGGTTCCCTCTTCCCCCACAGCCCCTCTGGTGGGCCCATGGGTCAGCATCAGCTTAATGCCGTCACTTTCTGGGCCTCGAGTTGATGTGAGGATACATTTCCCATTGGCTTCAGCCTGGGTTCCCCTTCTGTCATGGAGACAGTGCTCTGAATGTCACACCCCTGTGCACCCTTGGGTGGGCAGAATGTCACCCCACTCAGATCCACGTCCCTCTCTCGTCACTGCTTTTTATGCAGGTGACTTTTCTCTGCCCCGAGCTGCTGGGCTCCTCCCTGAGAGGTGCGGTCTCTCCTGGGCTGCACCCAGGCGTGCTGGATGAACCCCTGACCTGGCCTTTGTTTCCAGGCACCATGGACGTTCGGACGGTGGTGAGAGGGATGCTCCCGAGTGGAGGCAGAACCTCACGGTTCGCAGCGTGTGAGCACGTTGTTGGCCCGTTTTCTGGATGTGAAGATTAAACCTAGTGGGGCGCTGGTGGTCAGGCTCTGGCACATCTTCTGATTTGGTTCTTGGGGCTGCCTCTGCGCTGCCCACCCAGCTAAGGGAAGAGCCCCCGGCCTGCGGAATCTGGCTTCCTCCATCAGGAAATCACCAGGCCCTTCGTGGCCACAGAAGGAAATCCGGGAGCCTGAGCAGCCTGCTTTCACCCAAACCAGCTGGCTGTGTGCCATCGAATCGGTTGCCAGCTGTGTGATGGGAGTGTGTTTCAGTCGATCTGAAGGAAGGACTGGATGGCTTGCCACCCAGGTTTGCTGCAACATCAGTTTCCGGCTACTTGCCTGGGTCAGCTTCTTCAGGACGTTCCATCCTTCTCCGGTCACTTCACCTCTTTCCTGTAGTCAGCACGTGTGCCCGCGTCAGCCCAGAGCTCAAGGCAGGACCACCATGAGGGGCTGAGGAAACCAGGGGGCGGCTGACCCCCAGCCCTGGTGGGTTCTGCCTGATTTCCAGCAAGAAGAGCACTTCCTTTAGGTTAATTCCAGAGCTTCTCCGAGGTAAATCACCTCCAACGTCTGTGTCAGTGTTGACAGACTGGCTGCGTGGGATTCGCCCCAGAAAAACACTGGGGAAAGGCACTGCAGGATCCAAAAGAAAAGATTTTTCTGGCTGTGAGTTTATCGAAGTAGAAGTGACCCTCTCCGTGTTTTGGCATTGTGTGGCGGCTAAAATAAGAAGCCGTGGCTGCGTTTACAGGACAAAGCTGCATATGGCATTTCTCTTTTGAAAAGTGTAGCGTTTGGGGTTTGTTTTTTGTTCTTTGGTTTTTTTCCAAAATGGCCTAGCTGTCTCTTTCAGCTTTTTTTTTTTTTTTTTTACGTCACAGCTTGCCTTCAGCAGGGAGCTTTGCCCCCGAGGGTCCCTGCTGGTTAAATAGAGAGGGCTCCTCCAGGCAGTGCCCACTTTCCCCCTGCCAGGGTGTCTAGGAGAAAGCCTGGGGTCGTGAGCTGAGAACAGCACTCTGTCCGGGGCCCCAGGGACCAGTGGTTCAAAGGGTTCACGTGTCATGCAGAAGGGTTTCTTTTGCGAGTGATTTTCCCATCTTGTCGTGTGGTAGCAGCCTGTCATTATTACGTGTCAGCTCAGCTGCCTTCTGAAATATTTAGGATTATTTATTAGAACCATTATGAATTTCCATTGTGACAAGCTTGCTGAAAACTATGGATGAAAGCAAGGATTTGTGTTATCAAACTACTGAACATGAGTTGCACAAGGAGGTTGGTGACATCATCCCAGCTCCATGGCCAAGTCCAGGTTCTTTGCTCCGATGCTTCAGGGAACAAAACTGGGAAATAAGAAAGGGGGAGTACAGGTGAGGGCAAGGCAGATCATGGGATTGGAAGCAAGTGGGAGAGGAGTGTCAGGCCTTGACGTGTATCCCCGAGACTGTGTAATAAACCCTAACTCCTGTGGTCTCATTCACGTGCAGGTTGATAACAAGTCAGTCTGTTCCCTAGAATATGTAAAGGTATTGGAAAAGCCATGCATACTTTGAGCCTAGCTTTTAGGGACACGGGATTGAGAGGAGGGTTTTAAAACCGTCTTCATTGACCGTTTCTTAGCAAATGGTTTCGTGGTACACAAAAGACAATAAATGTAAAATGTGTGCAGGGCAATCTAGACACACCTGGCTGGCATTTCTTCTTGTTCTGAAACAAATGGCTCTGTCCGTAGGGCAGCTCTGTCCTTGGAGCAGCTGTACAGCAAAATCTGCATTTTAAATGCAGGCCAGGCATTTCCAAACTGTACTGGGCATCACACTCATCTGGACTGTCAACAGGTGAATGGGCACACAAGCGTCTTCCATCCAGGAGATGTGAGGTTCAGAAAGGATGGGGCTGTGTGACCTGTGCTGTGGCATGGATGGACCTGGAAAACATGATGCCAGGTGAAAGAGGCCAGACTCACAGAGGCCACCTAGCGTCTGATTCCGTGTATCTGAAAGGTTTAGAATCGGCAAGTCCATAGAGAAGGAAGCAGATGAGTGGTTTCCTATAGAGGAAGGGGGGGGGGCTGCTTATGGGACACAGTGTTTCTTTTTAGAGTAAGAAAAATGCTCTGGGATTCGAGAACGGTCATGCCTGTACAGGCTGGCGAAGCCACAGACGTGTACACTGTAAGATGGTTGCAGTGTGAATCCCGCCTCACAGGAAGAGAGCATGGGTCACAGGGCCCCACCCTAGAGCTTTGGGACTCAGTAGGCCTGACGTGTAGCTGAGATTTTGCATTTTTTTGAGTTTCCAGGCACTACCGTTGCTGCTGCTGTAGGTTGTGACACACTCCTTGAGCGCCACTGGTCTAGGCCTGTATTGGGTGGTGGTGGAAGGACATGTCCTCTGTGTCTCAGTCAGTCCCCCAGGCTCATTGATCCCCTTCCAGGTCTCAGCTATTTGCCACAGGTAGTCCATAGAGGGCTGGCAGCAGTAATGAGAAAAATGTCTTCTCTCATTATGGAACTTGGAATCAAGACATGGTCCTGTTTAGTCTCTGCCCCCTAACTGTGAACCCATTAACCAGTCCTTTTTCCTCCTTTGCAAAACGGGGTGGTAATACTGGCTTTGCTGGATTGTTGTGTACATTTCAGTTCCTACAAGAAAGGATGCCTAAAAGAAATATTACTATGAAAACACATCCACCATATAACCTGGCTTAAAAGCAGGCACAGTAAATAGTTACCCCCTCAAAACTTATTTTCCCAGTCCCTCCTCTTAGGAATTTATATCCTTGTGGGAACAAGACAATGTGGGAAGGGAATGATAACTAATGACAGAGCATTGGACTGAAATTGTACTTAGTAGACAGATTCTGGGTATAAGGCATAAGTAATATGCTTATATCTGAGGGCTAGAATTTTTCAAGGACCATTTCCTGGGGGGAGTTGAATCTTAGGGTGGTGAATGGATGGGGAGGCTGTAGGTGGATGAGCACAGCCCATGGGGAAGGTGCTTGGCAGGGTTCCAAGCAAGGGGGCAGCAGGCAAGTCCCAGGTGATGTTTGAATCAGTTTGTCTGCCAAGGGAAGTCATAAAGATATCCCAAGAAGCATTCTTATGCAGCCTCATTAAGGCAAGTTGTGGTTGATTGCTTTTGCATCCAACAGATGCAAATTATTAATTTACTTGTAGGTTACAATTACACTCCAGAGTTAATAGCCTGAGATTGATAGAGAACACTTGGGGAGACAGAGCAGTGTTATCAGTTTGGCAGAGGAAATTGTCACAATTTCGAAATCTTGCCAGGCTCACTCATTGGGTGGCAAGTGGAGTGGGATGTCTATGGGGAAGCATTGCAGCTTGCATCAGTTTGGCCAATTGATTGTGATCCAAGTGTAATGTCACTCTGTAAATGTCCCTGTGGGGGGAGGGCTCGTGGGCCCGCTGGACAGCAGACCCTGCTTCCTTATAAGTACTAAAACCTTCTGAGTTTCTGGCACCTTCTCCCTTATGATCTCTGCTGCCTGAGACATGGGAAAATTCATTTGTGAAAGAGACGGACACACGGTACATGTTGGGCAACACCAGCTGCTACAATAAAGAAGCCACACATTTCAGGGGCTTTAGAAAATAGAAGGGAGCTCTGGTGGCACAGCTTAAAGTCTTCAGCTGCTAACCAAAAGGTCAGAGGTTGGAACTCACCAGCTGCTCTGTGCGGGAAAGGTGAGGCAATCTGCTTCCATAAAGATTTATAGCCTTGGAAACCCTGTGGGGCAGTTCTACTCTATCCCGTAGAGTCACTATGAGTTGAGATTGGCCTGATGGTAGTGGAGTTAGGCAGTAGAATTGTGTCCCTTCTACATGGTCATCTGGAGCTCTGGGCTGCATGGGCTTTCCTCAGTGTAGGGAGTCAGCCCAACTTGCACGTCTAAAGACCTTAGAATATACTCATTTAGGACGCAGACGGGAAAAGTGGTGACATAAAGAAGGGACACTCCCAACTTAAATACCCACATCCCTTCTCCTCACTCTCCATTGTCAAGAATCTGTACACATTTGCCATGAGACCAGGAGATATGGGTGGTGCCTCGGTACCATTACTGAACATTTTGACCATGGATCCAATAGATGGATCCTAATCGAAGGAAGGAAAATCATGGAAGAGGTCTTCAAATTCATATGGAAATCAGACTTACTGTATCCATTGACACTGGGGGAACCCTGAATCTGTTCCCCAGAAGTAATTGGTAAACCTTGAACCAAAACTGTCCCGTGAAGCCATCATTAAACTACACAGCAGTTCAGCTCAGTTAATAAAGAATGCCTCGAGCATTGTGCTTTTATAAAGAAGAATCTGTGTGACTTCAAGATGACAGTAGTTCATCCAAAGCACAGCTGAGAACTTCAATGGGCAGAGGGTCTAAAGGAATGATGGTGAAACCATGAGTCGAGATACTGGGAATGGGAGGGGATTCAGCGTGAAGCATGTGAGCAGTGTCACTGAAAGACGTGTAGAGATTGTGAGTGGATCTCTGGTTGCTTATGTACACTGCCCCCAAGCAAAGAAAAAAGTACCCAGCCCACTCTGGAAGCCCCTCTAGGAAAGGAGCCTTGCTGTCCCAGCCCTTTGTGGCTAGTGTTTCAGGCCAGAGTAGGACCTGCATTTGGGGACCACCTCCACCCTCTGATAGCTGTGCTTGGGGAAGGCGGTAATTTGCCCTCGTAGGCCCGACTGCCAGTATTGGCAGATCCTCACCTTCGTTGAGGGCTGTGTCACTGTAAACAGAATTGGGAAGCATAACCCTCTTTTCTTTTCTTCTTGACTTTCCCGTAAGGGTGTTGACACGTGTTCATTTAACTAGCAACTGTGAGAATACACTTTCCATTCTATCAGTTTCCCAAGGGTGATTCACAACATCTCTTATAAGGCTCTGTTTAAATTTGCTGACTTGCAAACCATGGAAGGTCATTTCTTTCCTATTGCAGCACTGCCTGGAGAGTACTGGTGCTGCACAGGGGTGATTATTTGACACAGCTGAGAGCCCCTTGTTATGCGCTGAGTCCTTGCGCCTTTGTCCATTGAGACCAACAGCGGACACATGTTGGGGCAGATGTTGAAGTGCCACCATGCATAACAGCTCATGAACGGCGACTCCACGCTCTGAGGACTTACTGTTCTGGGCTCTTCTTTCTCAGGTACCCCTTCCCCATGGTGTTCAGTAGCTGCAGCAGGAGGGACCTGGAGACCAGCCTGGAGAAAGGAATGGGGATGTGCCTCTTTAACTTGCCGGAAGTCAAGCAGTCCTTCGGGGGCCAGAAGTGTGGCAATGGATATGTGGAAGAGGGAGAGGAGTGTGACTGCGGGGAAGTGGAGGTAAGAGGATCTTTTCCAGAACGTTGTCTCGTATCCCTGGCTGGGTAGAGACCTGAGAACTCACAGGAGCCATGCAGCAGAAGGTAATTTCTAGAAATTCAGGTGCAAAAGTCCTGTGTGGCCATCTTGAACAAGCCTCCCAAGGTAGGCTAGCTTGCTTGAATTGTAAGTCTTCCAGACTTCGTTGCATCATTCGGTTTAAACAGATAAAGGATGTTCTTTATTGAAGGGCCCAATATTCTCAGCAAGATGAGGACAGGAACAATAGAAAAGATTTGGCTTTGAGTTTGACAGAAAGCAAGCCTCGGAATTCCAGCTTCAAATAGCTAATAAGCACCATTTCTTTCTCTTTGTAAGATGTGCTACCAGAGGGGAATTAGAATAAGCAGTCTTCCCATTTAACCAGGAGCCACTTCTCAAGTTTAAATTCATCTGTTGCTACAGCAGCTGCCTCTGTATGCAAAGCCCGGGCCTCCCAAGGCCGCTGCTTCCAGGGTTGTTAGCTTTCAGAAGCAATAAGTTAAAGCAAAGAACGTTTTTATCCAGCAAAGCGCGTATTTAACCCTTGCTTCCAGCCTGTGTCAGGAACTGTCCTGCTTTCTGTAGGGTCCAGAATAAAGTTCATCAACATAGAAATGATAATGGCTGCTTTTCTATCTCTGCGTGATCTCAAGGGAAAGAGACAGGATGCAGTGAGCCACCTAGGAAAAGGGACGGCCTGGAAGCTTGGAAGAGGTTGTGTTTAGAATAAATCAAAGCAAGTTTGCATCTCAGGCCCTCTACACGTGGGAATCCCTCCCCAGAGCTTATACAAGCTGAAATGGAAGATAGGTTCAGGCGAGCTTAGCGAAATTAAGGGGCTTAATGAGGGTTTAGCAAGATGGTGTTCTGGAGGGCGGTTTTTAAGGGGGTTCTAGGCTGGAAGGGAATTTGTGCTGAGACCCTGGGGCACCCTCACATCCCTGTGTCCATCACATCACCAACTGAATCATGGTCTTTCTCATCGCTTGGCACCCAGGCTCTCTCTGAGGTTTTCCATACCTGCAGCAATGTCCTCGGCTGGCAGTTTCTACAAGCACATCCTGGGTCAGTGATTCTTGGGGGCATGGAGAGAAACTCAGTATTCATCAGTGGTCAGGGCATTGTCCTCAACAGAGTTTAGTTTGTCTCCAGTGTGCTGAGAGTGGGTGCCATGCAGGAGCAAGTCCTAATGATGGGTTTCTAAGATCAGTGGAGGAAAACGTGAAACCATCATGGGAGAGACTGTGCAAAGGAAAGCTTCCTTGGAGGCCATGTTAATTACTTGAAAAAAATTAGCTTAAATTACCCATATTTCTCTGGAGAGGCTGTGTTGACTTAAAATGGTTTATCTTTGATTTAAGCTCCTTATGAATTTAAATCAATTTGACAGCTCTTTTTGGAACCATGAATCCTCAGGGTTTGCCTGACTCCACTGGCAGTCATTTACTCCATATGCCACCCCATTGTCAGCCCCGCCACTTGGCATCACCGCCACCACCAACACCGTTCCTTTTACCACCATTCCCACCACCTTCATCCTTATCACTGTACCAGTGTTACTGTCCCTACCACCGCCACCCACCACTGTACCAGTGTCACTGCCACCATTCCCATCACAACTACCAC
Source organism: Orycteropus afer afer (assembly GCF_000298275.1). Classification (NCBI taxonomy): domain Eukaryota; kingdom Metazoa; phylum Chordata; class Mammalia; order Tubulidentata; family Orycteropodidae; genus Orycteropus; species Orycteropus afer. The sequence goes on from NW_006921625.1 coordinate 7,148,318, forward strand.
CATCACCACGGCTGTACCAATATCACTACCACCGTCACCATGACTGTCATCACCCCTGTACCAGTGTCACTGCAACCACCCCTACCGTCATCACCATGGTACCTGTCACCACAGCCATCATCACCACCACTATACCAGCATCAGTACCACCATTCCCATCACTGTTATCCCCATCTCCACCATCACCACCACCACCATTATCCTTACTATTACTACCACCACCAGTACTGTAGTCACATCACCATAAATACCACCACCACCACCATTATGTCAGCAAATTTGAGCGTCTGAAATTCTGATCCTCCCGTTTATCTCCATCACGTTGTCTTCCAGCTTGTACTTGACAGGATCCTTACTACCTACCCTGTCAACTCATTACGTTGCAGGGTAGCTTCAATTGTCATAAACTTCTTCCTTACATAGAGTCAAATCTGCCTCCCTGTAACTCCCAGCCTTGTAATTCTGTGTTTGGGGTCCTTATTTCAGGGGAGCTAAATTCTTGATTCTTGAACTTGGAGTCACCTTATCTAAAATTCTTTCTTCCAGGAAATCTTGAGTCCCAGATGAGCCTGTTGCCTCACTTTTTTTTTTTTTTTTCCTTTTTGAGGTCCATGCACAAACTGTGTCTAGCAGTATAACAACCTATTCCCTGTTTCCAAAGTACTTGGACCAAGACTTTTAATCTGACCTGTAACCTGGGTTCTGTCTCCCCTACCATGTGCTCAGACCCTGGAGACAGCCACCATGCCATGGCACCATATTGGCCCACAAGGGGCTGAGTACGTGGGAGTATGTGAGTGTGAGGGTGAGGTGAGAAGGACTTCTGCCAGAACACAACTGAACCCAGCCTCTGCTCTCTCGTTCCCAGAAATAACCTTCACCCTTTTCCAAAGGGTGCATCAGAGTTTGTCCTCATTCATTATGATTAAGAACCCCTGTCTGCTCCCAGAAGGCTGGCAGTTCAAACCCACCAGCCATGCCTCGGAAGGGAGACTGGGCAATCTACTTCCGTAGAGATACTGCCTGGGAAACCCAAGGAGGGGTCTCTAGGGTCAGAACCCACTGACTCAACAGAGGTGAGGTGGTGGGTTTTTTCATATCTACTACCGAAACAAGGCGGGCTTGTACTTACTCACTGATCTGCACTGAACACTTCCCCTTGTTACCCTCCCAAGAGGGACCGGGTCTCCGGGAGCAAGGTAAGCACGGGCGTAGCACAGAGTAGCAGGCCGGGAAAGCAGGAGAAAGGGGTAAAA
>NW_006921625.1:7154653-7157365 GCF_000298275.1 Orycteropus afer afer
TGTCTACGGACACCTCCTAGGGACTGCAGACTCAGTCAGTTCATAAACACTTCATAGGAGCTTCGCTTTCTCACATGAAAGTAGTCCACTGTCAAGGCAGGTCTCAGGCCAGGAGCCAGGCCTCTTGTTCCTTCTTGCCTTTTGCAGTCACTTAGGGTGTGACGTGGATGTTTAGTGAAGAGTTGCTCCTTGACCCTGTCTGATGGTTCTCGTCCCCCTCCCCAGGAGTGTACGAATCGCTGCTGCAACGCCTCCACCTGCACCCTGAGGCCAGACGCCGTGTGTGCGCATGGGCTGTGCTGTCAGGACTGCCAGGTGAGTTTCCAGAGCGGTGCCCAAGGCCACTGCCAACAGTCCAGGTGCTCAAACAGGTGTGGCGCCAGCAACGTGGCCAAGACGGTACCCAGGGGTCCAGAGATACCCTTGTGGCACCCTAGCTCCTTAACAAACAACTTGATAGTGTCTGCCCTGATGTCATTGTCTTTCCATCTTAGAGGGAAATGTACGTGCTAATTGCATTTTGTGCTGAATTGTTTGTTTACAGCCTTAAAAGTCATTGGACTTAATGAGGAGGAGTTGCTTATCGGGTGCAGAGCATCTCTCTTAGTGGCAAAAAAGTTCTGGAAATGGCCACTGGTGATGGTCGCATAACATTGTGATTGTAATTAATGGTACTGAGTTGTACACGGGAAGATAGTCATAATGGCAAACAAAATATTTACTATTGTGTTTTCAGTGGGAGTTTACACAGCAAATTAGGCTCCCGTTTAACAGTTTCTACACCAATTATTCAGTGACGTGGGTTGCCTTTTCCACAGTGTGTCAACATTCTCATTAATTCTGTTCTGGTTGCTCTGTTTCCAATACTCTAGTTTCCCTGCCTCTGTACCTGCTCATCTTTGCTTCAGGGTAATTGTTGACCATTTTGTCTCCTATAGATGTTTTTTTGAAGGAGGGCAGTACTCATACTCTTTTTTTTTTTTTTTTTTTTTATGAGCCATAGTTACTTAACTAGAAGGCAACCTCAGGATAGTTTCTGTTCCAGGTTTGAAGAGTGACTCAGGACAGTAGTCTCAGGAAGTCAACCAGTCCACTAAGTCTAGACTTTTTAAGATCTTGAGTTCTGTTCCACGTTATGCTCCCATTCTGTCTGGATCCATCTCTGGTGGCCCTGATCAGAATGGTTGGTAGTAGTAGTCAGACACCAGCTGGTTCTGGCCTCAGGGTAGAAGAGGTTCATATAGACAGTTCCTCCTGTCAACTAGTTTCTTCCTTGAGTCTTTGATTTCCTTCTCTTTTGCTCTAGACGAGAGAAGACTAATAGTTGTATCTCGGGTGGCTGCTCACAAGCTTTGAAGACCCCAGACTTGGAGAACATATACTTTATGAACTGTAGTTTGTACAGTGGTGAATTTTACAGGTGCCCTGGTGGTGCAGATGGTTAAGCACTCAGCTGCTAACCCAAAGGTTGACAGTTCAAACCCACCAGCAGCCTCGAGAGAAGGACCTAATGATGCTCCCCTGTAAAGATTACCACCAAGGAAAGCCTTCGGGGCAGTTCTGCTCTGTCACGTGGGGTTGCCGTGTGTTGAAGTCGACTCCATAGCACCTGACAGCAGCGACATATTTCATCACAATAGTTTTTTTTTTTAATAATTGGACCAAAAATTTGAGCTAAATGTTAACGTGTCCAGTGGTCTATTAGAAGCACTTACAGTCCTGGATCGATAAGGAAAGAATTTTTGTGCAATACAAGCCTCTGCTGCTGGCCTACCTCACACTGGCTCCCTCCTGCTTGATCCCGGGAACGTCTGCCTGCTGGGTTGAGAAAGCGTGGGTTGTTCCAGGGGTTTTACGTAAACATCTTGATCTTAATGTCCTCCTAACAGAAGGTGTTGGCTGACCCAGCCCAGCCCAGAGTGGCAGTTTTATCCTTTGGCCATTCCTGCCACCATGACTGCATTTGTTTTGGCAAATCCATGGTTCATCTCGTTACTCAGAGCTGAGATTTGACAATGAGTAGACGCCTAAGCGTTGGACTCGAAGGTTCCAAGGGTGGTGTTTTATTCTTCTTAATTAAGCAGCTGATGTTGGCATTCTGCTTGCAGGAAGCTCCCTCACAGCTAGCCCACTAGAACAGAGGGACCCAAACGCACAGCACATCTTCGGTTCAGCTTTGAAATAGCCTTCGTCCCCTTCCTAGTTAAGTGATTAACTTAGGCGGAAACTTCATCGCAACTCTCCCTGGTATCCAACAGCTGTCAGTGGAAGGGGCCTGGGAAAAGACTGAGGGGGGAAGGTGGGGGGAAAGAGGCTGGGCTTATGCCCAGGAGATGTCCAGGGCAGATCAGGGGAGGAAAGGGATAGAGGCATGAAGCAATGCCTGCGTGCGACCCCTTTAATTTAATGGCTTTTAAGCAGTTATTTTTGACTTCCAATCTTTTGGAAGATGACAGGTGTCTATCTTCTATCTTGAAGAGTCTGTGGGGCACCAAACTCCCATAGCCTCAGCCAAGCCACCCTGAACCTTCCTTTCCTCAACTGAAAACCAGTGAGGAGCTGGTCAGGTGGCTCCTACCATCCTTTACTGCTCCCTCGTTTCAGTCTTCTCTACCTCTTCCCTGAAAGCACTAGAAACTACAACTTGATGACAAATGAAAGGGCACTTGTGCCCGTGGAATGTTTCCTTTCACTTCTGCCACAACTGAAAGG
>NW_006921625.1:7157975-7168099 GCF_000298275.1 Orycteropus afer afer
GGCATCTGCCAGACCCATGAGCAGCAGTGCGTCACCCTGTGGGGGCCAGGTATGTGGTCAGTGCTGGGGAGCCACTGGCCAGCTATGGGGTGAGGGGGAACCGTTGGGCTGGGGGCTGGGGGAGTCACTGGCCGGCCTCTGAGCCAAGGGGCTTGAGGACTGCTGGGCTGTAGGGCATCACTGGCTGGCCTCCCCGTGGGGCGTGGAGCTTCATTGGCCAACCTGGGAGCCATGGTGCTGGGGGACCACAGGACCGTGGGGCAGGGGCATCACTGGCCAGCCTCTGGGCCATGGGACTGGGGAACTGCTGGGCCATAGGGTTGGGGGGCATCACTGGCCAGCCTCTGGGTCGTGGGGCTGGGGTAACAGGTGGTCCATTCCTGCAGCTCTCTGGAGTCTCTGATCTAAGAAGCTTTCGGAGAGTTTACTAGTGGGGAGCTGTCTACAGGTGGGGCTACAGGTGTGCTAGGCACTAGGTGGACACACCTCTGAGCCTGTCCTGGAGGGACACAGGGCAGTCCAACAACAGATGTGAGAGCAGCTGGTGGATGCTCCTGGGATGACCGAGCTGAGTCAGCCACCGTCCCCACCGTCAGACAGCTTACAATGTGGTCACTGCAGTCAGAGGGGCCGGAGGGCTACATTGGAGAGGCCCTGAGTGGACTCAGTCATGAGTAGGGAAAGGTGATGACAAGGTCCTTTGGGACCCAGGCAGAAGCAAGCTGACATTTGGGTGGAAAAGCACATGCATGGGAGGGACAGAGCTGGGTGTGGCATCACGGCCACCAGGGCTCTGGGCAGGACTCTGAGGTGGTGTTAAGGCCCCAAGTGCCATTTTGATCTGAGTGATCTGAGTTCCAGAAGGAGCCCCAGGTGGGAGGGCAGCCAGTCAGAGAAAAGCAGCTGTTGGGTCAGCAGCTGTTGTGGGAGGCACTGGCCCGGTCAGCACTGCTATCTTCTGACCCTCCGCCATTCCACTATGGATGGCAGCCCACAGAGGGACAATGACTGCAGTCCTGCACAAGGCACAGCAGGAAATCCAAGGTGGGAAGTCCGCTCCCCCAGAGCAGAGATGTGGGATTCCACCCTGCCATCAAGACATGTGTCACCCCTGAATGGACCCCCATAGTGGCCCCGTAGAGCAAGGTCTTAAACTAAAGAGCGATCAAAGTGTAGACTGAATGAAAGCTTGGCTACAAGAGGGGAAGGACCCATCCCATGTGTCTCCCTCCTCTGGGGTTCAGAGGTCCAGAGCCAGGCCAGGCAACCCAGGATGACCCCAGACTTACTCCACTGGCTTGTCATCCCAAGACCCGTCCGTCTCCAGCTCCCAGGACCCAAGCCCTGCTCCACCGAGCTGAGCCTTGGGACCCGTTAGGAGCCTGCTGCTTGTCGGTCTCCAGCTCCCAGGATTCCTGCCACAAATCCCATGAGAACATTTTCTGAGCATATGGTCCCCACCCCATCTTAAATTCTTTTCCCTCGTTCCTTTACCTCCCCATGGCCCTGGCCAGGCCATGGTGGTCGGTTGGGCCCGACAGGAGCTGTGCAGAGAGACAGGCTGATGCAGACCTCACAGGACTTCCATGAGGTTTGGTTTCAGGGGATCGTGAGGGAAGCCCCCCCGAGCAGGGAGCTGCAGTGAAGCCCAGGAGCTCGGGCGTTGTCTCTAAGTGGGCAGTAGCCCCAGCGTGGAGGACAGGACAGGCATTTCTTGGGGCTGGGTCCCACTGTGGAGCCCACCAGCTTAAAGATATCCTTCAGAACTTGGAGCTTCCTCGGGTGGGAGACGACGCAGTCTGGATGCTGTGGTGAAGGCCTGGAAGAGCCCATTTGTGTGGCGCTCTGAGGAGGTCCTCAGCTCTCCTCTGGCTTCACACACACACACACACACGTGCTTGGGCAGGTGGGAAGGGACATCTGTGGTTCCTGGGACGTGGTGCTGCCTCAGTGGACCCTGACCCGCAGCCAGGCCCGGCGAGGCCCTCCAGGCTAGGGAGGAGTCTTACATCTTGCATTATGTGGCTGCCTCATGGTGACAGGCGCAAAGCAGGCACTTGGATGTCCCATCATTATATAAGCTCTGGGTATGTGTTTTAGCGACTTCAGACTCTTTTGGCTGACACAGGCCAAGCCTTTGTGGCTGAAGCATCCTTGGGGCAGACCTTAGCCCAGTCTGCTCTGGAGACGTCAGACTCCCTTCTTGAGTTACAGAGACATCACAATACTCCTTCTGGCGTGTTCTGTGGCCCCAGTGCACCAAGCACTATAGGTGGAGTGTGTCCTCCGTGCCCTATTATATTGTCACAGCTGGCCCCATTTCCAAAGTGAGGTCAGTGTGACTCCACGCTCTCTGAGCCCTGCCACTGTGTGACTCAGCTGATTGTGCAGCCATGGTCCTGGTGGCCAAGGCCATCTCATCTGACCAGTCCTTCACCAGAGAGAGTGTGAGACACACAGACGGTTGGACTCATAGGCTAAACTCTTCAGAACAAGAGCAGTGGGCCGCACCCTGATCTGGGCCATCAGTTATTCTTGGAACTGGGAGTGCCTGGCGTCTGAGCCCCTCTCTGCTAACCACCATCATCTGGTAATGGAGGATGCCTTTTGCTGGGAGCAGTGTACCAGGTGGGCAGTGAGAAGGACTCGCTGCTGGGACTCAGAGTTCCTGGAGAGGCAAACATGGCCCCAGACGTGGGCCACCACCTCGGTTCCCCATTCCACAGGTTTCATTGTCTCTCTGTCAACCCCATCTTAGTACTCCCAGTCACCACCCAGGCTTCCTCAGAGAGAACAGCGGCACGGGTGCCGGGGCTGCGCAGAGTGGGTGTTAGCGGCCCCTCTGCAAACACGCTGGCTCCTTTTGCTCCACATCCAGCAGCTGCCCAGTCGTCCTACATCTCGAGGTATAAACTTCCTCTGGTCACTGTAGCCAACTGCCACCAGCTGCGGGGCTTGTAGTTGTTAGAGTTCTAGAGGTCCAAAGTCCAGACCTGTCAGCAGGCCGTTCTCCTGCAGGCTCCAGGACAGCCTGTCTCCTTACTGGCTCCCATTTCTTGGCACCTCCCACACTCCTTGGCTCATGCCTTCCCCATTTTCAAAGGCAGCCATGCGGCATCTTCAGAACTCTCTCTGACTCAGACTCCCCAGTCTCTCTGATGAGGATTCATGTGGTGGCACTGGGCCTGCCCTCAGAGTCCAGGCTACTGTCTCAAGATCTTTGACTGAGTCACATCTGCAAAGTCCCCTTTGCTGTGAAAGGTAACGTTCACAGGTTCCCAGGTGTGGTAGTTAAGGTTGTGTGTCAACTTGGCTGGGCCTGGTTGAGTGCCTGGGCAGCTGGAGGTAGTTACTCTCCATGGTGAAACTGGCAATCAGCTCCATGATGGGATCTACCACAGGCAGCTGAGTAGCTGCTTTGGGTCATTGGTCTGCTTCCCGTATATAAGCAGCAGCTTTGGGAATGGTCTCTAGTTTATGGCACGCTTGGACCCTGCATGTAGCCATGTCGTTGTTGAGCAGGCTGCCATGCTCTGCCGACCTTAGGACTTCATCTGGACTTGAATTAATGGCCTGCTGTGTGGTTTGGTAACATCGGGACTGTGCCTTTTTACTTGTCAACCGTGGGCTTGGCTTGTCAGCCTCAGCAGCCAGCAGCTATCTGAGTGAAGAAAAGCCTCCAACTTCAGTGGGCCAGGACCAGGAGGCAGAGCTGAAGCCCAAGTTTGAGGGGCTTTCACCCAGCCCCTAGAGCCTGGCACTTTGAACTTGGACTTAAAGCCTCCAAATTGTAAGAATAAACTCCTGTTTGTTCAAGCATCCCATTTGTGGTATATTCCTGTCAGAATGACACTAGGGAACCAGGATACTGGGATACAGTGTAGGCATCTTTGGGACTGTTGTTCTACCTGCCGCAGGCATTGAACAGACCGCTTAACAGGAGCGCAGCATCAGGCAAGCTCCTTAACCTCACTGACTGTAAAACGGGGCCAGTGGTATGACGTTGGAAGACGTTGCTATCCTCTAACATAGCCCATGTCCGTGTAACATGGTACACACGTGAGCACACCAGATGTGCGGCAGTGGTCGTCAGGTACCATCTAGTCACTTGTGACTCCGAGTGACCCCATGTACAGCAGCACAGAACACTGCTCGGTCCTCACCAGCCTCACAGTCACTGCTGGTTTGAGCTCACTGTTGCAGCCGCTGTGTCAATCCATCTTGTTGAGGGTCTTCCTCTTTTTCACTGACCCTCTGCTTTACCAAGCATGATCCCCTCCTCCAGAGACTGGTCCCACAGATGACATGTCCACAGTATGTGAGATGAAGTCTTGCCATCCTTACCTCTAAGGAGCACTCTGGCTATACTTCTTCCAAAACAGATTTGTTCATGTCTCTGGTAGTCCATGGTATATTCAATATTCTTCGCCAACACCGTATTTGAAAGGCGTCAATTCTTCAGTCTTCCTTATTCATTACTACCTTTCACGTGCTTGTGAGGCCATTGAAAATACCATGGCTTGAGTTAGGCACACTTTAGTCCTCAAAGTGATATCTTTGCTTCTTAACATTATGACAAGATCTTTTGCAGCAGATTTGCTCAATGCAGTGTTGTTTGATTTCTTGACTGTTGCTTCCGTGGGTGTTGGTTGTGGATACAAGTACTGTGAAATCCTGACAGTTCCAATGTTTTCTCCATCTGCCGTGATGCTGCTTATCGGTCCAGTTGTGAGGAATTTTGTTTTATGTTGAGGTGTAGTCCATACTGCAGACTGCAGTCTTTAATCTTCATCAGTAATTGCTTTAAGTCATCTTCACTTTCAGCAAGCAAAGTTGTGTCATCTGCATATCACAGGTTGTTAATAAGCCTTCCTCCACTCCTGATGCCGTGTCTTCGTATAGTCCAGATTCTCAGGATTATTTGCCCAGCATACAGCTTGAATAAGTACGGTGAGAGGATATACCCTGACACACACTTTTCCTGATTTTAAAGCAGTATCCCCTTGAATTGACCACAGTATGACAAACTGACAGACAAGAGGTAGGATACGTGGCACCTGGTAACCATAAACTCTGTCAATAAGACACGGCCTGTGCTCTCAGGAAGTTCACAGAAAATACTCAAATCCTTGGGGCTTATAGTAAGAGCTGTGAGAGAGGCTCATGGTGGCATGAAGAGAGGGAGCTCAACTTGGTGAGTGGAGGAGGGCCATGACCAGGAAGGCTTTATAAATGAGGTGGCCCTAGAGTACTTCTTATGGGTTGAATTTTATCCCCCAAAAGATACATTGAAGTTCTAATCCCTTGTAAGTGCCAGTGAGACCTTATTTGGAAATAGGGTCTTCGAAGATGTTATCAGTTAATGGGAGCCATGTTGGAGTAGGGTGGGTCCTAATCCAGTGTGAGTGGTCCTTCTTAGAAGGGAACGTGGCCATGTGACGCTCAGGTCAGACTGGAGTGATGCTGCCATGGGCCAAGGATTGTGAGGTACCACCAGAAGTTGAAAGAGGCAGGGAAGGTCCTCTCCTAAAGCCTTTAGAGGGACATGGTCTGCTGACCTTGAGGATAGACTTCTGGCCTCCAGAGTATGAGAAAATAAGTTTCTCTTACAGTACACAACCTGGTTTGTGCTACTTTGTTACAGAAGCCCTAGGGCAATCACACAGTGGCCATTAGCCAGGGAGTCGGGGAGAGAGTACACACAACAGCGTGGGCCATGCATCACGGGATCCTGTGGGGGGGCTGCAGGGCGTGCTGTGTGGCTAGAGCTTGGGCGGTGGCTTGGAGAGTACAGACCTTCGTCCACCACCCATTTCCTCATTCATTAAATGCTTGCTTCTCTACGTGGACGATAGACGGGAATTCCTGGGTACAGATGGTCAGGTGCTCACCTGTTAGCTGAAAGGAAGCACTGTAAAGAGCTCTGGTGGCATAGTGGGTAAGGCATTTGGCCGCTAACCAGAAGGTCAGCGGTTCAAACCTATGAGCTGTTCTGCAGGAGGAAGATGAGGCAATCGACTTCCATAAAGATTTATAGCCTTAGAAACTGACCAGGGGTTGCTATGAGTCAGTATCGACTTGGTGGCAGTGGTTTTTGTTTGTTTGATTTGGTTTAGGGGCACCTTGGAAGACAGGCCTGGTGACCTGCTTCCAAAAGGTCACAGCCGTTGAAAACTCTACGGAGAAGTTTGCGCGCATAGAGTCACTGGGAGTCAGGATCGAATCAGCAGCAACCGATAACAACAGTTTGTCTGACGCCCTGATTCTGCTGGGGTAACCTCCTCCCAGTGGAACCCGTGCCCTTTTCCCTAGACTTGGACTCAGGGTCAGGATGTGATCCCTTCATGCTGTCCCCACAGGAAGCATTAGACCCGGACAGATCTAGTCCCAGGGCAGAGGTAACTTCCTCACCCTGGCTCCTGGGGGACCTACTGTTACTGGCCAGATGTGCTGGGTTGAGAACGTATTAATGCTTTGTTACAGTGGGTGGTTCAAATTAGCTTGTCATGATTTCACAAAGGAAAATGATTTCACAAAGGGGGTGAGGGGTGGATTTGCAATATTGGGTTTCCCTGTCCACTAGCCGATACTCTGAGACCTAGACCACATTTGCTTGAGGGTCATTTCAGGCCTCCCAGGCACACCGGGTGCCACTGGGTTCTTGCCCAGTTGGCCCATGCCATTGGCACCCTGGTGACCTGAGTGAGTTGTTGAGTCCTCCAGAATTCTCCAGTTCTATCCAGGATGGTGTTGACTCATAACCAGAGCTGGCTGCCCATACTGACCGGATGACACCCTTCCTTCCAGCTCACTGTTCCCTCCTGAAATGGGCTTTTCTCATTCTGGTGTTATATTTCAATACAGTAATCCAGCTTCCAAATCTTTGTACAAATAAAATGATAGAAAATTCAAAACATATGCCTGCAACTCCTAACTCGTAACATAATCTGCTGTGGGAATACCTTTTGGGACTTGGGTTAGTTTGTTTTTCTAATTGTTGTTGTTGATGTTCTTGTTGGCTAGGAGTGTAATATTTTTCCCTCCTCACTTCTTTTCTCCCATAAATCTTGCATCTCAAGACACTCTCTGTTTGTGCCAAACACATAAATTATCTGCAGTTCAAACCGCGTAAGTTGCATTTCGCTCTTTGTCCAGTTTAGCCTTGATATCCACAAAGGTTTTCTGTCAGGGTGATGTGACCTTTATTCCTTCTGAAATGCAGCTGGGTGTTTCTCTTCAGGGAGCACATTTACTTTGGCCAACCTTGTTTATCAGTCGGTTACTGAAAACATTATCTGGAAATCAATCTTACAGATAACAATATGTTTCAAGCCAGAAACAATTCACATCAGGAAAGGCCTGAAATATGTTCGTTTTGTGCAGTTTATCACTCACCAGCATCTAGTGCTGCTTGATTTGTGCACTGTGAGCTGGCCAGGCCGTTTTTATGGGCTGGTAAATATGCGGTGCTTATCTGCAAGGCTGGTGTAAACGAGCTTGGTTTATTGTGCTCCACCTGGGCACTGCATTTACTAGTCAGTCACCTGTAACTCTGGTGGCAGCAGATGAGAAGAAAAGATATTTTTGCCAAGAGTCATCTTGTTCAGGAATCAGGAAAGTTACCCTTTGCCCCGTGGTGTGAGAGAATTTAAATGTGTTCATTTGGGCTTCACTTAATTTGAATACAGATGTTGATTTGGGGAAGAGTGACAGCGAGAAATACAAGAACAAGAATCCTCCAGTTGTTTTGTAAAAATGCCTTTATCCATGGACATTGCTGACCAAACCAAACCCAGTGCCATCCAGTCAATTCCAACTCCTAGTGGCCTTAGAGGACAGCGTAGAACTGCCTCATAGGGTTTCCAAGGCTGTAAATCTTTCCAGAAGCAAAGGCCAAACCAGACCTACTGCTGTCAAGTCAGTTCTGACTCAGGGCTTCCCTGGAGGATGGAGTGAAACTGCCCCATAGGGTTCCCAAGGCTGTAAATCTTTACTGAAGCAAACTGCCTCATCCTTCTCCCGTGAAGCAGCTGGTGGGTTGAAACTGCCGACACTTAGGTTAGCAGCCCGATGGTTTAACCACAGCGATAAAAGTTGGGAAGATTAGTCATAGGGGAGGGGGGAGTTGACTTAACTAAGAGAAGTGTGTTTGCGTAATGGAGTCGTGTGTATGTGATTTGGGTGAGAGTTTACACAGCAGTGTCATTTTCCATACAGCAGTTCATACATACTTTGTTTCATGATATTGATTGAAATGCCCTTAATTTATCAGCTCTCTCCCACTTCTTCCCGGTAGTTACCTTTTCCTGGTGTCCTCCTTTCCTCTGCATTCCTGCCCTCTAAGCTGTCTCCCTGTGTAAATGCTGCACTTCTGATCTCCCAGGGTTGATTGTTCTAAGGAGTGTACCCACGTGGTGTAAATATTCACCTTAAAGGCCTGTTTGTTGTTTGACTGGAAGCCACAGGAGTGAGTTCAATTCTAGGCCCAATGGATGACTCAGGGCCATAGTCTTGGGGGCTCACCAGTCTCTGTCAGACAAGTAAGCCTTGTCTTTTTTATGCTTTTGACTTTTGTTCCACACTTTTCTCCCACTCTATCCAGGATCTCCTATTGTGATCCCTTTACAAGGGGCTGACAGTGGTAGCTGGGTACCCTCAAGTTCTGGTCTCAAGGTCATGTAGGCTGAGGTTCGTGTGGTCCACTGGTCCCCTGGACTCACTGTTTCCACGTGTCTTTGGTTTTCTTCATTCTTCTTTGCTCTGGATGAGAAGAGACTAATTGTTGCACCTTAGATGGCCACTTGCGAGCTTTTAAGACCCCAGTCACTACTCAACCAAAGTAGAATGTAGAACAATGATTTTGGTGTAGTATGTTATGCTAAGTGAATTTTATGTCCCCCACGACCATTGTCCTGAGCCCACAGGCCCAGTGACTCACTCCCTCAAAAGGTGTTTAGTTGTGGCTAGTAAGTTGTCATAACTTTGGCCCCTATTAGCTCTATTATATACATGGATGTTCTTATAGCACATACAAATACACATGTGGAAATACTACCTGTCAAACTTACATATGGTCATAGGTATATTCCCTTTTGCCTAGACAAACCTGATCAGCCTGTCTACCTATGTATCATCCACTTGTTAATTAATGTTTGTTATTACTAATAATGCAGTATTGTGTATGTATTCTGTACCTCTTATGTACCTGTCTTTTCTTCCTTTTACTTAGTGTAACTGTTGGTCACTCATTGTTGGTATATTGCCTTTCCCTTCAGTCTTGCCTCTTACCTCTCTATCAGTTTTCCCTGTCCTCCCCTCCCATCCCTGATAATCAGCAAGGAAAGTTTCCTTCCCTTTGTAAACCTTTCCTTGATTTTTTATGGTAGTGAACACACACAATATTTGTCCTGCTGTGATTGACTGCTGATTTCACTCGGCATAATGTCCTCATGTTACGCAGTGTTTTGCAGATTCTATGTCATCCTTTAGTGTTGCATAGTATTCCATCGTGTGTATGTACCATAGTTGTTTGGTTATCCATTCCTCCACTGATGGGCACTTAGATTGTTTCCATCTCTTTGCTATGTGAATAGTGCTACAGTGAACATAGTGTGCATGTATCATTTGTGTCCTGGCTCTCACTTTTTAAGAAATTGCCATACCGTTTTCCACAGTGGTATCACTTTCCAGCTCCCACAGCAGTGTATGTGTGAGAGTCCCAGTGTTGCCACATCCAAGTCGGCATTTGTTATTTTCTGTCTCGTTGAACTTTGCTGTTAGTGCTAGGGTGAGATGGTATATTGTTGTTGTTTTGATTTGAATCTCTCTGATGGCTAATGATCAAGAGCGTTGCTTCATGTGTTTATTGCCTGCCTGAATGTCTTCTTTGGTGAAGTGTCTGTTCATATCGTCTGCGCATTTTTTTAATTGGATTGTTTGTCTTTTTATTGTTGACGTGTTTTAGAGATAAGTCCCTTGTCAGGTATGTCATTGCCAAATATTTTTTTCCCAATCTGTAGGTTCTCTTCTTACTCTTCCCCCCCCCCTTTTTTATTATGATTTGGGTGAAGATTTACAGAGCAAATTCACTTTCCATACAGCAGTTCACATATACTTTGTCTCAT
>NW_006921625.1:7168386-7177717 GCF_000298275.1 Orycteropus afer afer
GGTTCCACCAGGCTCTATCAGACCAGCAAACCTGGTCCCCACTTTTTTTTTTTCCCTCCAAATGATTTTGAGTTTTGTTCCACATTGTTCTCCCTCTCTATCAAGGGTCTCCTACATAGATCCCCTTCCAAATGGATGACAGTGGTAGCCGGGCACCATATAGTTCTGCTGGTCTCATAGTTGTATAGGCTGCAAATCGGATGGTGTACCAGTCGCTAGGACTATCTTCTTACTGTTCTGGAGAAATCTTTTGATGCACATAAGAATTTAATTTTCAGAAGGTCCCAATCAAATAGTTTATCTTCTGCTGTCTGTACATTTTTACTTACGTTTGGTAGTCTGTTAATATCCTATATTAGGGTCCCTAAGTTGGCCCCTATTTTTTCTTTGATGAACTTTATAGTTTTACATTTTCCATTTAAGTCTTGTATCCATCTGGAATTAGTTTTTGTGTATGGTGTGAGGTATGGATCTTGTTTCATTTTTCTGCAAATGGATATCCACTTTTGCCAGCACCATTTGTTAAAGAGACTCTTGCTCTTCCCTATTTAATGGATTTCACTCCTTCATCAAAGATCAGCTGACCATAAGTGGATGGATCTCTTTCTGGTTCTCAGTTATGTTCCACTGGTCTATTTGTCCGTCACTGTACTAATACCAGATTGTTTTGACTACTGTGGCTGTATGGAGGTTTTGAGATCCAGGAGTGTGAGACCTCCTACTTTGTTCTTCTTCAGCAGTGCTTTTCTTACCCAAAGACTCTTTCCTTTCCATATAAAATTAGTGATTGATTTTTCCATGTCCTTAAAGAATGTTGATGGAATCGGGATTGGGATTGCATTGAATGTATAGATAGCTTTGGGTAATATTGACATTTCATAATGGAGTCGTTTTAAGGGAAAGATAAGTGTTAGCAAATGGCGGGCTTCATGTATGTCTCTTTCAGAAGAGATAATGACTCCAGGAACTTCCACACTAAGGGGACAGATACAACTGATACCACTCTGTTGATAAAACTGTTCACTCAGATCCTAAATAATTGTAACATAGAGTATGATGCCAAAATTCCCTCCAAAAGACTAGATGTTAACTTTTGATGACAGCAGAACATCTAAGTGTTCCATGGCTAAGAATTCAAAAGGCTTCAGATTGACGTAATATAGTAAGCCCACTGCTGTTGAGTCGATTCCAACTCATAGCGACCCTGCAGGGCAAAGTAAGACTTCCCCGTAGGGTTTCCAAGGTTGTAAATCTTTATGGAAGCAGACTGCATCCTCTTTCTCCAGCAGAGCAGCTGTTGGGTTCAAACCATTGACCTTTTGGTTAGCAGCTGAGCACTTGTAACCACTGCACCACCAGGGCTCCTGATGTGACAGGATACCCAGCATTTTTCATGAGACGAGATGGAATTTTTTAAGTGCAGCAACTTTGCGTTTTCAGCAAAGTGGACAGATCTTTTTTTTTTTTCTTTTTAAATTCTTGGCCGTACTGTGTGTCCAAGGTAAAAGTCAGAGGAGAGCTAGCAAACGCCACGTGAAGCACTTCGTTAGAGACCGTTTCAGTTACGGCCGTCTCGGCAGCTGGTGTTCTTCACTGACATTATCAGCGTGTGTTAGCTCCAGCTGTCCCGGAGCTCAGCCTTGAGCCCCCTTTGAGGTTGCCAACTTGTGAGAGGACTCATTTTGTCTAAACATGGAGACACTGAGCATTTCTCTTTTGAGGAAGTAAAATGGGGTTTTCTCTCTTTTTTTTTTTTTTTAATTTTATTGTGATTTGGCTGAAAGTTGACAGAGCAAATTCATTTTCCATATAGGGTTCACTACCCTTTGTCTTGTGACATTGACTGCGGTGTCCCACAACGTAGCAGCTCTCTCCCCACTTCCTCCCCACAGTCCCCTCTTCAAAGTGGATTTTTTTGGCCTTTAAACGCGTTGCTGTTGCATTGCCCCTGACTCGTGGCGAACCTCTGTGTGTCAGGGAAGCTGTGTGCCCCAGGCTTTCAGTGGCTGATGGTTTGGGCAGGAGATCATCAGGCTTGTCTTCTGAGGTGTCCCTGGCTGGACTCGAGCTCTCAACTCTGTGGATTATGACAAATTATAGGTAACATTGAGAAGAATGGGAATTCCAGAACACTTAATGGTGCTCCTGAGGAACATGTACATAGACCAAGATGCTGTCATTAGAACAGAACAAGGGGATGCTGTATGGTTTAAAATCAGGAAGGGTGTGCGTCAGGGTTGTATCATTTCACCATACTTACTCAAACTGTACGCTGAGCAAATAGTCCAAGAAGCTGGACTATATGAAGAAGAACTTGGCATCAGGATTGGAGTAAAACTCATTAACAACCTGCAATATGCAGATGACACAACCCTTGCTTGCTGAAAGTGAACAGGACTTGACGCACTTACTGATGAAGATGAAAGACTACAGTCTTCAGTATGGATCACACCTCAACATAAAGAAAACAAGAATCCTCATAACTGGATCAATAAGCAGCATCACAATTAATGGAGAAATAGTTGAAGTTGTCAGGGATTTCATTTTACTTAGATCCACAATCATTGCCCATGGAAGCAGAAGTCAAGAAATCAGACGATGTATTGTAGTGGGCAAATCTGCTGCAAAAGACCTCTTTAAAGTGTTAAAGAGCAAAGATGTCACTTTGAAGACTAAGGTGTGCCAAGCCCGAGCCATGGTGTTTTTCAGTTGCCTCATATGCATGTGAGAGCCGGACAGCGAATAAGGAAGATGCCAGAAGAAATCATGCATTTGAATTGTGGTTTTGGCAAAGAATAATGAAAATACCACGGACTGCCAGAAGAATGAACGGCTCTGTCCCAGAAGAAGTAAAGCCACAATACTCCTTGGAAGCGAGAATGGTCAGACCTCACCTACTTTGGTCATGCTGTCAGCAGGGACCAGTCCCTGGAGAAGGATATCATGCTTGGCAAAGTTAGAGGGTCAGTGAAAAAGGCGAAGACCCTCAGTGAGGTGGATGGGCACAGTGGCTGCAGCTTTGGGCACGAGCATAGCAGCGGTTGTGAGGACGGTGCAGGAGCAGGCAGGGTTTCGCTCTGTTGTACACGGGGTCCCTGAGAGTCAGAGCCGGCTCGACAGCACCGAACAACAATTTTACGAGAAGCCCTGGTGGTGCAGGGTTAAGCGCTTGGTTTTCTGAACAGCTCAGCGGTTTGAATCCACCAGCTGCTCTGCAGGCGAATGATGTGGCTGCTTCCGTAAAGACTGACAGCCTTAGAAACCCTATGGAGCAGTTCTGCTCTGTTCTGTAGGGTTGCTGCGAGCCACGACTGACTCAACAGCGATGAGTTTGAGTTTAGTAATTTTACAAGGCATTTCTGCTGCCACTTGCATACACCGGGCTTCCTAAGCCATGGGACCCCGTTGGTATTGGGGCATCGAAATCCCCAACATGCCCTGACCCAGGAGGCCCAGTGAGTTCCGGGCTTGGGTTCCCAGGGCTTCCTCTTCCTCTTCCTTCTTCCAAGATGCCTTCCCACTTGCCTAATAAGTGCTACTTGTATGCCTTTGCGTGAGTCCTCACTCGAGCCCCTGTGGTAATCGTGGTCCCTGGTGGCACGTTTCCTCTCTGCTTTGCGGCTGTGTGTACTGTCTTTACAGTCCCTGCTGAAGTCTGTCTGTCCTCCCCTTCCCTCCCTCTCCCTTTCTCCCCTGCCACCCTCCTGCACACCCCCATCACACCCTGGTGCTCCCTCCCTGTCGCTGCCTCTGAGCTGCTCATGTGCCCACTGCCAGAGACTGCTCAGAAAGCTCTCTTTAAAGCTCTGTAGAAAGACAGTGGAGGAGCCTGGTGCTTCAGTAGTTAAAGCACTCGCCTGCTAACCTAAAGGTCAGCAATTCGAACCCAGCAGCCACTCCGCAGGAGAAAGATGTGGCATTCTGTTCCTGTAAAGATGACAGCCTTGGAAACCCTCTGGGGCAGTTTTACTCTGTCCTCTAGGGGTGTTGAGAGTCGGAGACAACTTGACAGCAGGGGCTTCAATGAGTATAAAGAAAACACACTTAGCAGTGAGCACGTTTGAGTTGCAGCAGGGTGTTTTTTTCTGTAAGTGGCCACATATCCCAGAGAATAAATTGCTTTGGAGTAGGAGGGGTGACTGCGTCTATAGGGTGTCCACGCTGTGTCATTTTCAGTGGGAGAGCGGTATCCTGTCAGGGATTCTAGCTTCCACCAGAAGCTGCCGGCACATCCATTGTCGTGGTCTCCCCTCCGGAGCACAGGACGCAGGAGCAAAGCCATTCTCTGCCTCATTTCCGCAGCCCTGCAGTGTCGCAGACCCACGTAAACCTGGTACCGCTTGGGCTGCACGCTGGCCGGTCCTGTGATGCTTACCTGTTCCCCACGGTGCTAGGATGGCCAGCACACTTGGCTGCCTCCCTTCTGAGCGGCGAGGGCCAGTGCAGGGCCAGATCGTATCCTGCTCTCTGTTCCTGTGGCCCAGTATGGGCCCAGCATGTGTGAGGACTCAATAACACTGGAGCACTCGAGGGACAGTCCCAGCTTCACACTCAGTCCTGCCCTTAATAGCTGTGTGACTTTAAGCAACATACTTAGCCTCCTTAGTTCTAGTTTTCTTTTCCATAAAATGGGGAATGAGATCCACCACATGGGATCACTGTAAGGAATAAGTGGGTTAAGACTCAGCACTGTGCTTAAGGCCCCTCCTCTAACAAGCTGCTTCCTCTGACAAGCCTAATCCAGCCATCCTCAGCCCCTGTCATTTTCTCCTTCACAGCACTCACCAACACTGGACCTCAGAGGCTCATACTCATGTTTGTTTCTCCTTGCAATTTGTAAGGGGGCAGGAGGTTTGGCCAGCGCACTATACCCTCCATGCCTAGCAGATAGTCCATGTTCAATAAGTGTGTGGTATGTCATGGAAGTCTGCAACATATTAGATGGATGGATGGGTGGGTGGGTGGGTGGGTGGGTGCATGGAAGAGTGTGTGTGTGGATGGAAGGGAATAAGGAGGAAAGGGTAGATGGGTGGATGGATGGATGGAAGGAAGGATGAGAGACAAGACGGGCATGAAACAAATACGCAAACTTCATACAAATAACATACAACCATTCAGTTACTTGTATTCTAGATTCCAATTTTTCAGAATGGCTTTGATCATTTGGATCCAAGTAACTTTGACCGCCAAACCCAAAACCCACTGCCACTGAGTCGATTCCAACTCACGGCAACCCCATAGGACAGAACAGAACTGCCCCATGGGGGTTCCAAGGCTGTAAATCTTTATGGAAGCAGACTGCCTCATCTTTCTTCTGTGGAGTGGCTGGTGGGTTCAAACCACTGACCTTTTGATTAGCAACCAAAATGCTTTAACTACAGCACCACGAAGGTGCCATCAAACAGGATTTACGTACAAGCTACAGGTTTTACACTGAAAGTCGCCCTCCCATCCCTCACTCCTTCAGTAGGTAGATGACAAAGAACAAAGCAGGGCTGAGTAAGGAGAAGGGGTCCATAGTCGACAGAAGCTGAGTACGAGTGGTGCAACCTCACTGTAAGGACAGTGGAGCTGAATTCAGGGTGGAATCAAAGGCAGGTGACGCTAGGAGCTGGTGGCCTCACCTGTCGCCACGACCCGGGATTGTGTCCAAGTTGGGATCATGCCTCTTACACAGGAGCCAGCAGGGATCATCTCTAAAATGGCTTTTAGGAAAAAGAATGAGGAAAGGGGGTGCTGGGGCTTAGTGCCCTCATGGCCCGTGGCTGAGCCCGTGTCCATCTCGAGCACTGCAGGGTATCCGTCTGCTTGTCTGTTTTTCCAGTGAGATGCTTATCATGTCTGCATGCAGCTGTTGGCAGGGAATCGGACACAGGTTAAAGGAAGGAAGTGTTTAGTAACAGGAACGTTTTACTTTCTGGAAAGGGGGGAGCCTTGCCCATCAACAGACTGTTATCTGAAATGAGCCCACTGTCACCTTTGAGCATGGTGGGAGCAGAGAAGGGCAGGGTGAGCTGGGCATTCAGAAGTGACATGAGAGGAAGCCCTCAGTCAGGGCACTGGTGGGAGGAGAAGATGGGCATCGTCAAGAATGTGGAAAACTTTCCTGCCTTTGCCAGAGTGTCTCCAGCAGCAGTCCCGGTGCACTGGAGGCGTGCTCACCCCAGTGCTGCTGCTGCTGCTCTGAGCAGAAGATGATAAGCTACACGTGGCTATTTCCTGAGCCCCACGCCTCCCCATCCCCCTCTGCCGTAGACTGACTGGTGCAAGATGACCACCAGGTTTTACGCCTCTAGGAATAGTCCTTGCCTCGCAGAGGAAGCAATGGTTGAAGCCGGTGGTCACCCTTCTGGGGACCTTTCTGGAGCTGAACGTGTTTCCCAGGATCCCTGCACTGCTGGCTTTTGTACTCTCCCTCTTTCTCACTCTGCTGCCCCAGGGTTGTTCCTCTGGTCATCATAAGGAGCTGCAGCTCCCAGGAATCCTGGGCTCCATTCTTCAAGAAAGCAGGCTCCCCTCCCTGCAGCCAGCCAGCTAGCTGACTTCTTTCACAGCTTAGTTGGGTTCTGGCCCCTTATCAGGCCTTACCTCCCAAGAGGCTACACAGGCAGTGGGCCCCAGGTCGGAGACCTCAGAAAGAGGGAGCCCCGACATGCTCGCTTGGCCATGAGCTGAGCCGAGAGGCCACTAGCTGTTGACTCACTAGGTGTTCATGGTGGGAGTCGGCCCCGACGCTCGACTTCCCTGGACCCAGAACACATCCCCTACCCCCAGAGAGTCTGGTGCCATCCAGAGAGAGTAAACATGCCTGCAGAGATGAAAGGACTGCCTTGCTTCTGTTCCAGGTGCTAAGCCCGCCCCGGGGATCTGCTTTGAGAGAGTCAACTCTGCAGGTGACCCATATGGCAACTGCGGCAAAGACTCTAAAGGCTCCTTCACCAAGTGCGAGAGGAGGTATGCAGCCTGCGCTGCTGGTGATGTCACCGCTGGTGCTCCCCCCAAGCTTAAGGTGGCTCCAAGCTCTTCCTCTTTGGAGACTGTTTGTTCTTGCCCTTCCAGAGATGCTAAGTGTGGAAAAATCCAGTGCCAAGGAGGTGCCAGCCGGCCAGTCATTGGTACCAACGCTGTGTCCATAGAAACTAATATCCCACTGCAGGAAGGAGGCCGGATTCTGTGCCGCGGGACTCACGTGTACTTGGGAGACGACATGCCAGACCCAGGGCTCGTGCTAGCTGGCACAAAATGCGCAGATGGAAAAGTAAGGCCCACATTATTTTGCGTGCATCGTGGGTGTGAGTCTGGAAGGGAACCCGTTGACAGACACACCGATTGAGGCCTAGCCTCTGGGGTTTGTTGGTCTTCCCAAATCCATTTCTTTCTGAATCCATTTCTTTGCACCTGGAAGAGAAACCCCATCATCAATCCTGGGTCCCGGTCTGCAACTGAGATGCAGATTGGGGAAAACTGAGTTTGTCGTCTCTGCCCTTGGGTACCGGTAAGTCATTTCTGCACTCTGGGGTCAGTTTCCAGCCAGGAAATTACTTTGGCAGGAACTGCAGTAGCACATTTTATTGTTTTTGGACCGGTGGCCTTGGCTGTTGGCACAAGTTCTTGGGGGCTTGTTCTCACCTGGACAGAATGGGAAAGCAAGTGTATTTTCAGAGACCCCAGAGGGAAACAGTGGGCAAGCTGAAGCCAAAAAAAAAAAAGACTTTGGGAAAATGGGAAAAACTAGACTGAGCTATTTTGAACTTGAGAAATAGAATTTTTCAAAAAGAAACAAACTCAGATTTTCACATCCGGCCCACTTGATTGTTTTCCACGAAACTTTCAGTCCAGACTAAATAACAGCAAGTTAACGAGCGGAGCCCTGGTGGCACAGTGGTTAAGCGCTTGGCTTTGGGAAAACCAAAAAGGTTTTGCCTTAGAAAGGTCAGTGGTTTGAACCTCCAGCTGATTGGTTGGGAGAAAGAGGAGCCTTCTGTCAAGTTTACTGCCTTGCAAACCCTCTGGGGCAGTTCTCCTCTGTCCAGCAGGGTCACTGCGAGTCAGCATCAGTTGGACGGCAGTGGGGGGGTCTTGGTAATAAGGTGTTTTTGGAAAGAAGATGAGCCAGCCCCTCCTGCTTTCCCCAGGACCTCATTCTAAGACTGCTCTTGAAATCAGAGGGTGTGCACATACCGCTCAGCTTCCCTCAGCGGTGCCTGTGGGCAGCAATGCCCCGTACCCACCCCCACCCCACCCTGAGGGAGTCGGACGGTGCCGGCGAATGCTGTGCACCCTCCGTGTCTCATTTCACCACCTCAGTTTATGGTCTGGCCTGCACGTTAGAGCCACACCCTTTTTTTAAACTGCAGTCTGAATTGCCCAGGCCAGGTGTATCTAACACCGGCATTCCCAGGACTGAATGGATGGGTGAGATTTGCTCCACGGGCAGGAGTCTGTCGGCCTGGATCTCCTGTCTGCAGAGCTCTGGCCTTTGAGGGCGCAGTGAGCCTTCCTGTGGGCTCAGGAGGAGGATGGTCTGCTCTGATTCTGACTGGGTTCCCATGGGTTCCCAGCCCTCCCGGCAGCGTCTTTACTCGCTGGCATGTGGCACTGCCCTTCGCCAGGAAGCCCTGGGCCCGCAGGGCTGCGTGCTGATGTGGTTGGGTGCCTTCAAGTCAATTCTGACCCGTAGAGACCCCGTGTGACAGAGCAGAACGGCCCCACAGTTTCCCAGGCTGCCCCCTGACGGGGCAGAGCACCCGGTCCTTGTCTGGCACAGCTCCTGGGAGGACTCAGACTACAACCTTTCAGTTCGCAGCCGAGCACTTAACCGCTGCACCACCAGGCTCCTTTAGGGCTGCTTCAACCCCACTTTTTCCAAAGGGTGCTCATTTGTACCACATAGGAGCTGTGGGGATCAGAGAGTGAACTTCCCCAGGAAGGCTCTGCCTGGTTCAGAGTGTCTCTGTAGCCTGAAAGTGAGACTTCTTCCTTTGACTGCGTTACTTTGTGACACCTTGTGGGAGAGAGAGGGCCTAAGCCCTTGAGTCTTTGAAAGGCGGCGGATGCTTTCACCACAGTATCGTTCAGCAGACACCTGCCTGTGCCTACGATTCCCGAGCAGCGCAGGGGAGCCGTCTGCCTGCCTCTGCCGAGTGGTTCGGTGGACAGTTTGTCATCAGTGATGTTACTAGTGAATCAACATTGGGAAAAAAAAATGCCTGTATCTCAGTCTTTCCCTTCAGAAACTCTCGGACCTGGGATTCTTGGAGTCCCCGAGTCTGCGTGGGCCCTGGGTAAGGAGCAGGCCAGCTCGTCCCCTTACCTTTGTTCTTACTGTTCT
>NW_006921625.1:7178787-7187282 GCF_000298275.1 Orycteropus afer afer
TTTTCAAAGTAATTGCAAAATTAACCTTCCTTCCTTCAAGGAGACTTAGCCATTAGCATTCTGAGCGGGCTGTCCCTCCCTGCCACTGATGGTCAGAATGTGCGTCCAAACTGAAATGCTTCCAAGAGGACTTAACACAGAGACAGACGCATGTTGTAGAAACCCTATACTGTGGGCTTCAACTAAAGAAAGCTGCAGTTGTGCTTCAGAGACCCTTCAGGGAAAAGAGGACTCTAATTGTTGGAACAGTAGTTTGTTGTTCTTGATGGGCCTAAGTGTCGCCAGTGGAACCCTACTAATCTTGGGTAACCACGCTAGTAGTTCCAGCCTTTCTGTCTCTCAGCCTTTGCCGCAGACTCCAAAGGCTGTTTGTCCAACTTGCAGACACCCACCGACCACTCTAACCTAGAATGGTGGGGGTTTTCCTGAAATCGTTGTGCTGTAACCAGAAAGGGTGGTGGTGCCACCTCCCATGGGTTTGTCGACTGCACTGGGCTCTCCCTGTGAAGTGGTGTCTTGTTATGTCTTCTCTGGATCATAGCCTCCTTTGCAATGGCCGTAAGGGATGGTCTAGTCCACACCTGTTATTTCACTGGTGGAGAAACTGAGGCCCAAGGTGACAGGACGGGATAACAGAAATATAGGGTCTAGAGCCCTAGACGCCTTCCTTCCCCGTATCTCTAGGACCTCATGCACATATTACAGAGGAAAAAGGAAAACTCACATTTTCCTAGATAGTTGGAACAGCTAGCCATGGCTTGGTGGCCAGGGGCTTGGCCCCGGGACCTCCTAATGAGATGAGTGTCTCCAGCAGATTCCCCAACTGAGGTGTGAAGGCTGTGATCCTTCTGCCACAGCTGCCAAAAGGGCAGGAGTGGCAGTCGGGGTGGGAGGTGGTCCGAGACCATGTGGATCACCCACCCCTGCCTGCGTCTTGGGGGCTGGGACATCAGTGGCACTGTCCTTGCAGAAACAGGCAAGAAGGTCAGATCCAAGAAGGTCAGAACGTAGGCTCTGCCTCAGTAGTTAATCATGCTTGATTTCAGCTTTGTAGGAATTTACTTTCCAGTTTATCACAAGCTACCTTGACCATCAGCCTTCTTTGAAGCCACTGGTGCAGGTGAAGGGTCATCAAAAAAAAGTCAGTGAAAGCAGGAATCGTCACAAATGAGGCATGTAGACCCCAAACCAGTCACTTTGCCTTACAGTCATTGAATGCACAGCGGCCTCTGTATTTGAGGCAGGGCCAAGGCCCCTGAAATTGGTCCCCTGACTGGAGTTCTGAGGGGACCTCTTTATAGAAACTACCCAAAACGCATCATTGGAAATTTACGTCCGCTTGCTCGGATGGAGGGAAACTTCAGCCACCCAAAAGCAGCTGAAGCGCAGAGTCCGTCTTGGCTCCTGTAACTTTTCCCAATTGTTTTGCCATTGCCCCGCCCACTCCTGATTTGTCAAAAATTCTTTTTGGTGACTTGCCTTTATCCAGTTTCCCCAAACCACCTGATGTGATATTTGTAGAAATGATGCCATCTTGTTTCCATGTTCAGTGTGTCTGGCTCATGTACTAGTTCAGTAAATTACATATTCAACAATAACAAGTATGGTGGCCGTGCACAGGTTGGCAAACAGCTGCCGTTGGTATTCCTTGGTTACCACTTGATCAGCAGCTCCCTAGCCCCTCCATGAATTTTTGAGTCTTCTAACAAGGGTCCTGCCTCAGGACCCACAAAGGCAGAGCTCACCCTCCCCTAGCCCCCACTGGGCACCCCTCCCATTGGCTGTGCCCCACGCACAGCTGGAGTCACTGGGTAGCCCTGGAACTGTGCAGGAAGGAGCTGGGCGTTTCCAGAAGGTCTTCTGGGGAGTGGGCCAAGAGGAAGGAAGTATTAGTCGAAATCTTGGGCACTTTGTGGGGTGTGGGCTTCCTTCCTGTGAGATATGGTTTCAGGAGACCCCATCAGGAAACAGGCAGCCCCGCTGTGAGACTCGGGATGCCCAGCCACTCTGATCCTTTATGAAGGTGGCATGGGGTATGCCAAGGGTGGCCAGGTCCCACAATACCCGGAAGCTCCAAGTCATGACACCTAAGCAGGGTCCTCCTCATTGCTGAGAAATGTCGTCATCAGCTGACCAATCTCTACCCAGCATTCCAACACACACATTAATGCATCTTACTTAGCAAATCTCAGAGCTAGCCCTTTGATTCTGTCATCCAGTTTGGTTTATTTTTACACGGGACTGACTGAACACAACCATCTAATCAACCGTTGTTGCTAGTGAGCACAGCGAGTTCATTCATCTCTGATGGATGCAACATGTCTACCTTTGCCATTGTTGGTCTGCCAAAGTTTAAAGGAGCATTATGTCATGAAACCACAGGTTCGACAGGGTACTGACTGGGTGTTCGTGGAGATGGTTAGGAGAAACTCCACAAGGAAGACACTGGCCAGTTCTTAGGAGGGAGTGCAGACAAAGCTTCTGAGAGAAACTGTAGCTAGGCCTTGGAGGGGAGCAGGTGCTTGTCGTGAGGTCAGATGGTAAGCGTTTCCTGTATTTAGAAAGATGGACAAGGAGATAGACTGGGAAGAGAAGGTGGGGGCGGAAGGGGTGGACGAGCCCCACTCATCCCCATCCTTGTCACAGCCACCAGCAGGCACAGCGAGTGCCCGTTACAGCCTCCAGCTCTGGTCCCCTAGGGCTGTGGGCCATCGGGCTCATCCTCGGGCTGCTGTTTGCTGTGGCTCGGCTTACTGGTGTGGGGGTGGGCCCCTCGGTGGAAGGCATGCTCTCATTGTCCACCCTCTCGTGTCCTCTTGCTGCCCTCGGAAGGTGTGCAACAATAGGAAGCACTGCCACTGCGAGGCCCACTGGGCCCCTCCCTTCTGCGACAAGCCCGGCTTCGGAGGCAGCTCAGACAGTGGTCCCGTCCGACAGCCAGGTCAGTGAGGACACCGCCAGCCTTGGCAGTGCATTGCCAGGAGGGGCACGGAGCTGCTGGGCGGGCAGCAGGCACCAGGGAGGGAGGCTTCCCAGGCCATCCGGTGGGTGGTGTAGCCCCAAGAGTGGGAAGCCAGCCCTGCTGGGGACCCCACAGTAGGGCCAACACAAGCCTGGGCCTCACCCAGCTTCCAGACTCTCTCTCCTCCTTACCTGACCTGTTGGACTCAGCTGGCTCTCTGCTTGCACAAAGCACCTGCGTTTGTGTTTTTTCATCCTGTAACGCTTTGCTTAGCTAAGGTAATTCCTCCAGCAAACTGCCCTGTGGGTATGAACTTTATCTCTGAGTGGTGGTGGCGACAGTGGTAGTAGGAGCTGTGCGGTGGTGTGGTAGGAATGGTGGTGGCAGCGGCAGTGGTGGTACGACGATGGCAGTGGTTGGAGTGCTGGTTTGGGTAGGAGTAATGGCACCAGCTTCCGTGAATTGAATCACTGGTGTGTGCAGCTGGCACGCTACGCTATGCGGGCGCAGGATCTCATGTAGTCCTCACACAACTCTGGAGTAGATGGAAGTGTTCGTTCTCTATGTACCTAGAGCGTGATGTTCTGGCAAGTTCAGTAACTCGCCTCAAGTCACACAGCTAAAAATAAGACTCCAGCTCCCGAGTCTCCAGCAGCTGGGGTGGCTCTCTCTGAATTCTTTGCTCCCTGGGTGACCTGCAGAAATGGTCCCTAGTACGGCACTGTTTTCCCGGACTTCTTGTCAGGCAATTAAGAAGCAAGTCTCAATGAGGTCCCTGTTAGGGTCAAAGAAGGAAGGCCAGCAATACAGAGAGCCAGCATGCCACAAGGGGGCAAGCAGAGCCGGTGGGATTCACTGGGCCACCGTGCCCCTACCCCTGGCACACACCTGAGGCCCCAGGACTCTGAGATGATGGCCAGTCCCACTGCCACGGAAATCACAAGTCCCCAAGCCCTGCTGTGCTGGCAGCCCTGACTCTGTGGCTTCCTGTCATTTCCATGGCAACAGACATAACACTGCTGTCAGGGCGGGGCAGGCGGGAGGGCTGGGAGGCCAACCTCCCACACATCTGTGGACATTTGCAGACACCTTCCGTGTGAATAGGGTGCGCTTCCCTGGACCCCCTCACTGGGGCCACCCTGTGGCAGCTTGAGAAAGACTGCTAGTCCATGTGTGAAGCACGCCTTCCCAGGTGGGAGAGCGAGGGCAAGGCCCACCGTCCCCTGCTTCCCGCTGTCTTCCCCGATGACGGCTCTCCCGCTCCACCTTCACTGACAGCCTTAATCTGTCATGGGACAAAAGAGTGCTGTCCCCCCTGCTCTCCACTCAAGGAAGTGTGGTGGTGTTGGGAGGGACTGACAAAGGTGGCAGGAGCGGTGCCACACGTTAGGATCTCTCTCTGGTGTGTCCACACATGATCCACGGTTCCCAGGTTTGGGGATTTCCAAAGAGTTGGGGACCCCACAGAGTCAGCAACTCTTAATGGTACCAAGAAAGAATATTGAAAACGACAAACAAGAGTCTCATTACCCATGACCATCATCGTATCATGAAAGGGAGGACACTCTGAGCACCTCTCACCACCACACGTGTGCACACACACACGTGCACAGGCATGAGCAAGGCGGCCTGCGGCTCTGCCGGGCAGAACCAGCTCCAGCAGCCCAACCGTGGCCCAGTCATTCACCAAACAAGTGCTTCTCCAACATCCGGGAGGCACCAGCCCCTCCTCCAGGTCCTGGAGACATCTAGCAAGTCCAGCCCAGTGTGCACCCCCCAGCTCAGGAACACTTCTGCTCAGGACTGGATGGGTCTGTTGAGGTGTGGAGAGAGGAGGTCCGTTCTGAGCAGAGGTGGCTGTGTGGAGACGCAGGGTCTGAACCAATGGGTGCAGCTGAGGGCAGGCGGTACGGGAGGCAGACTTCAGGACCGTGTGCATGCACTGCACAGAGAGAAGAGATGTGGCCACCACCCTACCCAGCTTACCAGGTCAAGCAACTCTGTAGATGGCATTGTATGGAGACAGGCACCCAAAGGAGAAGTGGGGTGGGGGGGGAAGGGTGCAGTTTGCGGGGCTGCTAGAGGTTCAGTTGAATAACCGATGCATTTGAAGGAGCCGGAGATCCAGGATCAAGGCTGGCTGCTTGTTTACCTGCCTTTGGTAGGAGGCATCAGCACTCTGTGCAGGGCCCTCACGCCTGCCACTAATGGTCTGGAAAGATGGGCATTTTGGCCAGGAGACCAGAGTGGTGTTTCCAGTAACGCTAACAAGCGAATACAGACTGTCGTGTAATGATTGTCCTACTCAGGCTGACACGTGGCCCTGATTGTTGGGGCCTGTCGGGACAAAGTCCAGGCACAGGGAGAGTGTGAGGCATCCATCCCCAAGTGGGAGCAGCAGCTGGTCTGATTTTTGGTCCCCCCCACCCAGGGGGCTCAGCTCCCGGCCCTCCGTTGGACAGTATTCTCTCGTGATCCACAGGCTTCTCACTGACTTTTGGCTCACTGGCCTCTCCCCCTGGTCTGTCTGAGTCTGGAAGCGCTGCTGCAGCCTGCCCACCACGGGCGACCCTGCTGGGATTGGAAATCCTGGTGGCACAACCTTCAGCCCCACAGCAACATGCAGCCCCTACAGTCGGACACACTGATGGGAGCTGACGGCCGGCATAACAGAAGGCGCCTCGGTTGGGGGTGGGGGGGCAGCACATGGGTGAGGAATGCTGGGAGGACCTTAGTGCTTTCATTCTGCGACGTTCTGCGGCTACTGCTGCTGGTGTCACACGGGGAGGAGCGTCTGTCTTCCAGGCTGCAGGTCCCCCTACCAGACCACATGTCTGCTTTCTCTTTGTGTCGCTCCACTCCTTCCGAGTTTGCTTTGCTGCCAGTGCCACAGGCTGGTACCTCATGGCTTCGACAGAAGCTTCAACGGAAGTGCCGTGCCGTGAGCCCCTCTGTTCTATTCCAGGTAACCAGAGCCTGACTGTGGGGCTCCTGGTGGCCACGCTGTGTCTCCTCGCTGCGGGGGGCGTGGTGTACCTCAAAAGGAAGACCTTGATACAGCTGCTGTTTACAAATAAAAAGAACACCATTGAGAAACTAAGGTACGCTGACTTCTGGTCTCCGCGTCTCAGGACATGGCAGTCGAAAGAATGATGGCAGGCCGCTTCTCACTTGGTTTTCCTTAGCAAACAAGAGGGCAGGGTTTCTGGAAAGTGAACGGTTTATTTTTTTCTGTTTATCTTTCTCTGCCTGGCCGGCCGCTGCCTCCACTAGCCCTTCAGGCCACTTGCTGCTTTCTCCAGAGACGAGCACGTGTTGGTGGGTTCCTCCGTTGGGCTCTCTGTGGCCTTGCCTTAGTCGTTTTTAAATGGCGTGAGACGTTATGAAGCCAGCATCCGTTGGGATGGCTTTCAACCCAGAGACATTACTGCTTTAATGACACTGTCACACTGAACATCCCTTGGGTGTCACAGAGCTGCCCCTCTCTGCACTGCAAGACTAATTTAACAGAGTCGCGGCCTTGGGGAGAAAAATCAATATTTTCAATCTTGTGAAAGGGCTGGGTAATTTCCCCTTTGCATGTTTACCGTGCTGAGTTAAAAATAAGAAAATTGTTTTTTGACTGTTACTGTGAATAAGTATAAGGACTCGGCGGGGGAGGCCCCCTCGGCAAACGTGTGCGGGACTGTGTTGCAGGTGTGTGCGTGCCTCCCGGCCCTGTGGCAGCCCCCACCCTCCACAGGCTCACCTCACCCACCTCAGCCAAGGCCTGACGAGGAAGCCCCCACCTTCCAGCACACCTAAGGTGAGTGTTAGACAAGCAAGAGGACTTGGCACCGGCCTGGAGCCGTGGGCTTTTTCACGCAAGCTTGAGGCAGGTTAAGGACAGTTCAGAGAAGCTTGGGAGGAAGCTGATGTTGGGGTGCTCGAGGGAGGCCCATGGGGGCCCAAGAAGCTCCATTAATACTGTGGAGGAGCCAGTGTCCCCTGT
The DNA here is from genome assembly GCF_000298275.1 of Orycteropus afer afer. Lineage (NCBI taxonomy): Eukaryota > Metazoa > Chordata > Mammalia > Tubulidentata > Orycteropodidae > Orycteropus > Orycteropus afer. Next base: position 7,185,741 of record NW_006921625.1, read on the forward strand.
GTGGCACAGTATGGGGTATGTTGTAAGCTGTGGCCCTTCCAGCACCCCAACCACCCATACTGGCCGGATTCTCAGAAGGCCAACTGGCTTTACAGCTTAACCAGGCTCCAACTGCAGGGCCCCTCCTGTGATTTCAGAATGCCCCTGCCTGGGCTTGTGTGCATGGCTTTGGCCCGTCATTCTCCTGGTATATATAAGGTTGCATGGGGTCCTCGGGTGTGCCCCCTATTTGCTCCAGCCCCAAGCTGTGCAATCTGTCACCCCAGGGCTTCAGGGAGCTGGGTGTTTAACTCAACGTGCCTCATGGCCCCCTGCTGTCTCTCAATTTTTTTTTTTTTTTTTCCCTGTGAATCTAATAATTTACCAGAGTTCACTCTAATCCTTAGCTTTCTTCACCAAGTATTTTTGATGTGTCCATGAGAATTCCCAAACACCAATTCAACAAAAGTCTAAATTTTAATAGTCAACAACGTTGATATCAAGAAATGATAAATGATTGGGGGAAAAAAAAATTGTCACATATTCAATAGTCAATAAACTGTTTTATCTTCCTTGATCCAAAAAGATTAGAGAGCTGGGCTCAAGGATGGAGCCTGTGAGTCCCCTGCCCCCAAATATGTAACTACAAGCAAAGGTCCAAATATCCATCAACAAGTGATAGATTAAAAAAAAAAAAGGGGGTGCAGCCACAGTGGACTGAATCTCAAACTAACTGGGCCGAGTAAGAAAGCCAGACAAAAAGACATACGATCATCACATATAAAATTCCAGGAAATGCCAATCCAGAGAACAGAGGAGCAGTTGCTTGGGTTGTGGGGTGGGGAGAGGCAGGAAGGGGGTACAAAGAAACTTTGTTGTTTGCAGCGATGGGCTCACGGGTGTAGACAATGTCAATTTACCAAATTATACCCTTTAAATATAGGCAGTTAATTGTATGTCAGTTATACCTCAATGAAGCTGTTTTTAAAGACACAGAGGAAGCTAAAAAGAGGAAGGGGAGGATGGTGTGGGTCCAGCCTACCAGGATCCTAGTCTGTCTCTAAACACAAGGAAGCCATGTGGGAGCCACTCGGGAAGAGTGGTCTCTGGCCCCTAACCTCAGCCCCGGCTTCCGGAAGTCCTGACTCTTCGTCTCCCAGGGATTTCCTCCATCCTCACAGACACCTTGAGCTGGATCTGAACACTGGTGCACACTTCCACCGGTGCCTCGCTCCTGTTTGTTGTTCAATCTACCCGTCTAGTTGGGGAGAAGCTTCTGGTAGAATGACACACAAGTCTGTTCCCTCACATGCACATCCTTGCTGTCCTCCTTATTCCACCTCTGCCTTCAACCAAAGAAGATCATCATTAATGCAGGTTTTTCTTTAAGGCATTACCAATGCCTTTCAAACCTCATTGTATCTTGGTTTTTGCTTTGACCTTGTAGGACAATCCCAGAAGACTGCTGCAGGGGCAGGACGTTGACATCAGTAGACCCCTCAAAACCATCGATGTCCCACAACCCAGTTCACCTCAGCGAGTACTCCCACCCCTCCACCAGGC
>NW_006921625.1:7191162-7193233 GCF_000298275.1 Orycteropus afer afer
CTGGTGGCCCCCCTGAGACAGCCTTCAAACCTGGACTGACTCCACCCCCAGGATCACCATTCAGCCAAAGACTAGAGAGGCCTCTAAGGTGAACGGTAATTCCCGTAAGCACTGTGCTCCTCAGAACAATCAACCCTACAGACTAAACGGCAGTATTTGCCCACAAACAAAGCTCAGAAAGCATGAAGGCCCAGGAAAGAGTGATGAATGGAAAAGGGGAGCCCAGGGAGGAAGGGGAAGAGTGCTGTTACTCTGAGGTGATGGCAACTAATGGCATGAGCCAAATGTTGAACAGGAAACTCATGTGCTCTGTGAACTCTCACCCAAACTGTAATACATGCTTCGAAAAAGAAAGAAGATAAATACATGTTAAACGGGAAAATACAAGTACACACCACACATGTACCTTGAGCACAACTCTGCCAGAGGCTCTCCTGGGAGGAAGTGCTGTCAGGAGGCAGGCCTGGGCACACAAAGCACAAGTGGACAGAGACGCCACACCTGTGTGTTCAAGAGCTCTGCAGAATGGGATGGTCACCTTCCTTGACTTCAGATGTGGCCTTTAAAATCATCTGACTTGGCTGCCAGGAGGGGAGAGGGCTCAGGGACAACAGCTCCGAGACCTGAGAGAGATGGCCCCCGAAACACTGGGCAGGGCAGGCCCCAAGGAGAAGATGACTTGATGGGGAGTGACATGTGGTACCAAGTTTCTTGTTCCCTTTTCTGCTCATGGAGTCCCTCACAGGAGCCTCGGGTCTGCAGTGGAGTCTGGTAACAATGACCACCTGGTGGCTGTCCCAAGTTGGCTGCAGAGGCAGCAGCAGCTGTTTTCACACGTATGCAGGGAGAGGACGGGAGCCTTCAGAGTCAGCTCTGAGATGCTGCAAGGACCTGGAGAACAGGCTCGGGGGAGAGGGGGCTGTCAGGACATGGGACACACCCAGAAATCCTCAAATTCTTGGGCATGGACTGACTGAGGGATTTTCAAGCTAGGGTCTAAAGTTGTTAAATTTGAATTTTGAAAAGCATGACCCTCAAAAGACTCCAAAATGTGGGGACACTCAGGTAATATCCTTAACTGCTGAACATTAGAGTTCTTCACTCTATTCTTGGAGAAGGGAGGAACAGGGACAAACTCTTTTGAGGGTTTCTTTAGATTTCTGGGATATTCTTAACTGAGATCTTTTATGCAATTTATTCCAATTAACTGGCTAATTCACTTTAAACAAAAAAAAATGTTCAGTGTCACATCTACGAAATAGATTTCTCAGCTCATGGAAAATTATACCCAGAGAAGGTCATGCTAAGAAGTGAAGTAGCAGATGGAAATGCAGGTCCCAGCTGTCAAGCTCAACTGTGCCGTGATTCTAGGAGGAGTACAACAAGCTCCTTCCATTCACAGCTGGATCACTCTTCCAAGAAGTAAAACCTTCACAAAGGTGGCACTCATTTAGCATTGGTCTGCATTTCTTTAAGGTTTGCCCCTATGAAAGGGCATTTGAGCTACAAATGCCAACATGTAGTCCTGGCTGGGTTGGGGTTGTGTTGATCTTTAAAGTCCTTTTCTGGATCATCTTAGGAAGCGTATTTCCTTAAGGCTGGCTTATCAGTGAGTTACAACCCTGAAAAACCTGGCTAAGATCGTTTTCCCATTCAGATGTGCTTCAGGAGACTGTTGTTGTTTGCCGTCAAGTCAGACCCGACTCATAACGACCCCTCCTTGGGTTTCCGAGGCAGTATCACTACAGAAGTGGATTGCCCAACCTTCCTTCTGAGGAGTAGCTGGTAGGTTTGAACCGCCAGCCTTCTGGTTAGTGGTCAAGTGCCTAGGAAACAGAAAAAAGAACTGGATTCGTCTCTTCACCAAACCATCTCTTAGGAGGTTGGATTTCTGCCAAATCAAAGTCCTTTCCTACAAAGTTGATAACCAAAAAACAACAAAAATAAAAGACATTGTCATCAAGTCGCTTCTGAGTTACAGCAACACTATAGGGCAGAACTTCCCTGCTGGGTCCCTACTACTGTAAATCCTTACAACAGCAGACTGCCACATCTTTCTCCCACCGCACAG
>NW_006921625.1:7193333-7195033 GCF_000298275.1 Orycteropus afer afer
TTATTAACAGTTAGGGTGAGCTTTCAACTTCCCATCTGAGCTGTGACACTTTTGAGAATGGCAGGAGCACTATGAATAATGATGGCTGGAAATGGACATGAAGCAGACATTCCCTATGGTATCAAGGACCAATGGTCACCCAAGGAATAATGATGGGTATTGGTTTTGCCATATTTCATTTTCAGTATTATTTTACCATGAAGCATCTGACTGCTAACCAGAAGGTTGGTGGTTCAAACCCACCAGCCGAGAAGAAAGACTGAGCAATCTACTTCTGTAAAGATTTACTGTCTCGGAAACCCAGCGGGGATTGCTATGAGTCGCAGTCGACTTGATGGCCATGGGTTTGGTTTTTAATTGGAGGGTTACCAAGTCTTACATACTTTGTCATCTTCGTGTTGTTTGTAGGATAGTGGAGGGGGAAAGTATAAATAGAAAACACAGATATAACAATGATAGTAAAATATATTTTCTTTTAGTAATTCTTCCGTAATTACATGCATATTTTAACATCATTCTTATTAGCCATGGCATGAAAAACCCTTTAAAGTGTTATTTTAATGACATTCAGTATAGAATAATTGTATAACTACTTGCCAGTTAGTGGGCATGTTTGGGTTTCTCTATTTTTGATGTTATGAACACGTGGACAGATAAAGTTTGAGATTTTTATTCTCTTAGAGAAGATTGCTAACAGTGAAAATATTGCCTTAGAAACACATGTATTTTGTTAGCAGAACACCACGTTGTCAGTTCCTGTGCCCTCAATGAGACAGATTGCCACAGTGGATACAACCGTGGGCTCAGGTAGAGCAAGGATTGTAAGGCTGATGCAGGACCAGGCCCTGTTTCCTGCTGTTGTGCATAGGGTCACTAGGAGTTAGCTAGGAGTTAGCACTGACTCTGTGGCACCTAAAACAACCATGGAGAGCTGCTCTTTGACAAGGGCCAAAACTCATTAAATGGGAAAGAGACAGTCTTTATGTCAGGTCTTTGATCCACGGGTCCTGTTTAATAAATGAGGCAGACAAAATAGATGATGGATGACCTCCCAAAAGTTAGACACTATCACATAAAAAAAGAACCCACAGACTGGCCCTCTGGACTGATGCATTGTTGCCAAAAAAGTTTTTCCCAATACCTAAAATTTATAGAAAGCTTCAACAACAAAAATACCAATATTCCAACTTAAAAATGCGCAGATAAACAACATGAAAAAAAGCTTGCAATCATTAGCAAGATACAAATCAACGAGCTACCATTTCACCTCAAACAGAAAACGAATACTGGTAATGGGGTGGTGGGACTGTAAAATGCTACAACCACTGTGAAAAATGGTATGATGCTTCCTTAAAAAGGTGGAAATAGAAATACCATAGGATCCAGCAATCTTACTACTAGGTATGTGTCCTAGAGAAAGAAGAACAGATACGTGCATACGCATGTTCATACAATAGCGAAAAGATGGACACAACCTTCCTTGCTGAAAGTGAAGTGGACTTGAAGGACTTAGCCTTCAGTATGGATTACACATTAACATAAAACAAAAATCCTCACACCTGGACCAATAAGCAACATCATGATCGACGGAGAAAAGATTGACATTGTCAAGGATTTCCTTTTACTTAGATCCACTATCAGTGCCCATGGAAGCAGCAGTCAAATCAACTGGGCAAATCTATAAAAGACTTCTTTTTAAG
>NW_006921625.1:7196283-7203127 GCF_000298275.1 Orycteropus afer afer
GGGGAGTGACATGTGGTACCAAGTTTCTTGTTCCCTTTTCTGCTCATGGAGTCCCTCACAGGAGCCTCGGGTCTGCAGTGGAGTCTGGTAACAATGACCACCTGGTGGCTGTCCCAAGTTGGCTGCAGAGGCAGCAGCAGCTGTTTTCACACGTATGCAGGGAGAGGACGGGAGCCTTCAGAGTCAGCTCTGAGATGCTGCAAGGACCTGGAGAACAGGCTCGGGGGAGAGGGGGCTGTCAGGACATGGGACACACCCAGAAATCCTCAAATTCTTGGGCATGGACTGACTGAGGGATTTTCAAGCTAGGGTCTAAAGTTGTTAAATTTGAATTTTGAAAAGCATGACCCTCAAAAGACTCCAAAATGTGGGGACACTCAGGTAATATCCTTAACTGCTGAACATTAGAGTTCTTCACTCTATTCTTGGAGAAGGGAGGAACAGGGACAAACTCTTTTGAGGGTTTCTTTAGATTTCTGGGATATTCTTAACTGAGATCTTTTATGCAATTTATTCCAATTAACTGGCTAATTCACTTTAAACAAAAAAAAATGTTCAGTGTCACATCTACGAAATAGATTTCTCAGCTCATGGAAAATTATACCCAGAGAAGGTCATGCTAAGAAGTGAAGTAGCAGATGGAAATGCAGGTCCCAGCTGTCAAGCTCAACTGTGCCGTGATTCTAGGAGGAGTACAACAAGCTCCTTCCATTCACAGCTGGATCACTCTTCCAAGAAGTAAAACCTTCACAAAGGTGGCACTCATTTAGCATTGGTCTGCATTTCTTTAAGGTTTGCCCCTATGAAAGGGCATTTGAGCTACAAATGCCAACATGTAGTCCTGGCTGGGTTGGGGTTGTGTTGATCTTTAAAGTCCTTTTCTGGATCATCTTAGGAAGCGTATTTCCTTAAGGCTGGCTTATCAGTGAGTTACAACCCTGAAAAACCTGGCTAAGATCGTTTTCCCATTCAGATGTGCTTCAGGAGACTGTTGTTGTTTGCCGTCAAGTCAGACCCGACTCATAACGACCCCTCCTTGGGTTTCCGAGGCAGTATCACTACAGAAGTGGATTGCCCAACCTTCCTTCTGAGGAGTAGCTGGTAGGTTTGAACCGCCAGCCTTCTGGTTAGTGGTCAAGTGCCTAGGAAACAGAAAAAAGAACTGGATTCGTCTCTTCACCAAACCATCTCTTAGGAGGTTGGATTTCTGCCAAATCAAAGTCCTTTCCTACAAAGTTGATAACCAAAAAACAACAAAAATAAAAGACATTGTCATCAAGTCGCTTCTGAGTTACAGCAACACTATAGGGCAGAACTTCCCTGCTGGGTCCCTACTACTGTAAATCCTTACAACAGCAGACTGCCACATCTTTCTCCCACCGCACAGATGGTGTGTTTGAACTGCTGACCTCTGGTCGGCAGCCAAGCACTTCAACCAGTGCACCATCTGGGCCCCTTGACAAGGGTGACAGACCTACGAAAGTTACTACGTTCTTTCTTCTGTGCAATCTTGTCAGCACTGCACAAATGGCAGCAAAACAGCAATGGGAGGGTTAATTTCTGTTTGTCCTCTTAGTGCTAAATGGTGAGCGTATTACTAATTTTTTGTGGTACAAGGAGCTTCTACTTTTGTTTGGAGCTGTTATAAAATAGCTACCACTTACTAAGCAACAATTAGGGGGCAGTGGCTATTTCTTCTCACGAAGTCCGATGGTGATGGTGCTAGTTGCCATCCAGTTATCTCCCATGCATGATTACCTTCTGTAGAACAGAACAAAATGGTGCCTGGTCCGGAGGCATCTTCACGGTCCGTGCTATTGTTGGAGTCCGCTCTCGTGGCTGTTCTGTTTCTGTCTCACTGAGGGCTTCCCCCATTCTCTGACCCTCTGCTTTACCAGACGTGATGTCCAATTCTAGCAATTGGCTTCTCTTGACAATACGTCCAAAGTAAGCAAGAGAGAGTCTTTACTGCCTTGCTTAGAAGGAGAGTTCTGCTTGTCTGTCCCTTAAATCTGATGTGTTCTTCTCCGACACCACAACTCAAATGCATCAGTCCTCCTTCTGCCTGCCTTGTTCTTTTTCCAATTTCCACATGCGTATAAGGTAACCAAAAAGACTAGCGCTTGGGTCAGGCACACCTTGGACATCAAAGTGACATTTTTGTTTTTAAAGAGGTCGTGTGCAGATTTGCTGAATGCAGTACATTACCTGGTTTCTTGACTGCTGTTTCCGTGGACATTGATCATTGATCTGAGGAGAATGAAACTGACGATTTCAGTTTCTTTTCCAATGATCCAAGGGGGGCAGATACCATCAGCCAGTTCCACCAGAGAAGAAACAGAGCATCTCATGGCTGAATAACTTGTCCGATAATGCACCCAGCAGAGGTGGGAGACCAAGCCTCAACTCCATGTTCTTTTATCTGCCAGCCTGAATGGATGCGCATATGGATGGGAAGACCACCTGCCCTGGAGCCAGCCCTGCTTAGCATAGCTTTAGAGCACCAGCTGCCTTTAATTCATTTCTCCCCCTCAGTTTTGTCACAGAGGCATAACATAATGAGGAGCACTAAGGAAAGCTTTAAGTTGGCAATCAAAGAGCCTTGCGTTTCTTTTCTTTTGCTTATAACACCATTGTACTCCATTCATTCTTGTCTTATTCATAAATGTAACAGTAGTCGGAGCTGCCCTTTGGCTCTGTGCATCATCTCTGTTGTTAGGTGCCGCTGAGTCATCTCTGCCTCACAGAAACTCTACACAGCAGAACGAAATACTGCCTGGTCCTGTGCCAGACTCACAATCCTTGAAACCTGAGCTCATCCTTGCAGCCACTGTGTCAATCCATCTCGTTGAGGGCCTTCCGCTTCTTTGTTGACCCTCTATCACGCATGATATCCTTCTCCAGGGAATGCTTCTTTTCTGACAATGTGAGCAAAGTAGGTGAGACAAAGTCTGGCCATTCTCGCTTCCAAGGAGCATTCTGGCTGCACTTCATCCAGGACAGATCTTGTTAGTCCTTTCAGTCAAAAGCATCAATTCTTCTTTGGTCTTCCTTATTCATGGTTGAGCTCTCACATGCATAAGCAGTGCCTGAAAATACCATTGCTTGCATTAGGCACGCGTTAGTCTTCAAGGAGACATCTTTGCTCCATGGGTGTTGATTGTAAAACCTAGTAATGCAAAGTCTATGAGGATTTTTGTTTTCTTTATATTGAGGTGTAAATCCTTAATTCAGTCTTTAACCTTCATCAGTAAATACTTTAAATCATCTTCACTTTCAGCAAGCAAGGTTGTGTCATCTGAGTATCACAGGTTGTCAATGAGTCTTCCTTCAATCCTGATGCCACATTCCTCTTCATGTAATCCAGCTTCTCAGATTAGCAGCTCAGCATAAAAATTAAGTATGGTGAAAGGATACAACCTTGACACACTCCTGTCTTCATTCTGAACCATGCAGGAGCCCCTTGTTCTGTTCAAATGACAGCCTCTTGGTCCAGGTGCAGGCTCCTCTTGAGTATAATCTAGTGTTATGGAATTCCCATTCTTCTCAATGTTATCCATAATTTGTTATGATCCACAGTCAATAAAACACAAGTAAACATCTTTCTGGTATTCTTTGCTTTTGGCTACGATCCATCTGACATCAGCAATGATATATCTTGTTCCATGTCCTCTTTTGAATCCAGCTTGCATCTCTGGAAGCTGTCAATACTACTGCAACCGTCTTTGAATTATCTTCACTAAGATCTTACTTGTGTGTGATATTAATGATATTGTTTGCTAATTTCCACATTCTGTGGGATCATCTTTCTTTGGAACAGGTACAGATATGGATCTCTTCCAGTCAATTGGCCAGGTAGCTGTCTTCCAAATTTCTTGGCATAACCGAGTGAGTGCCTCCAGTGGGCACCCATTTGTTGAAACATCTCAGTGGGTATTCAGTCAAAATCCTGGAGCCTTGTTCTTCGCCAGTTCCATCAGTGCAGCTTCGACTTCTTCCTTCAATACCATTGGTTCTTGATCATATGCCACCTCCTGAAATGGACGAAGATCAACCAATTCTTTTTGGTACAGTGACTCTGTGTATTCCTTCCATCTTCTTTTGATGTTTCCTGCATCAGTCAATACTTTGCCCATAGAATCTTTCAATATTGCAACGCGAGGCTTATATTTTTTCCTCAGTTCTTTCAGCTTGAGAAATGCCAAGCGTGTTCTTTCAACTCCACGTCTTTGGACATTGTCCCTACAGGTAGAGACGTGCAGGTTGGCATTTCTGATGGACATGCATTTCTCCACTCAGTGGAGATACTTATGTATCTCTACAGAAGTAGATTGTCCAACCTTCCTTCTGAGGAGTGGCTGGTGGGTTTGAACTGGCAGCCTTCTAGTTAGCAGTCAAATACCTTAGGCCACCTGGACAATCTTGTGTCATCTCTTCACTGAGCTTCTGATGAAAAAACACTGTCACAGGAGCTCTATTTCCAGCACATCCAAATTCCTCTCCATCTCCACTCACCAAAAAAGGGCACTAAATGATGACATCAGACTGTGACTGGAAGCAGCACCACTTGTTTATATATAATGTGTCAGGACACAACTGTAAGCAAACCAATTAAACCATGATTGTAGAAGAGTTGGGCCATGGCTGCTGTGCTCAGCTTTCAAACTGTTCTTCCACAAAAGGCTTCCAGGGTTGGAAGGAATGAGGACTTTTGTAGCCTTCAAGTCAGAATCAACTCAACAGCAAGGGGCTTTGTTTTGGACCCATATGGTGTTTGAAGAGGCTTCTCTGATATTTAAACCAGCTCGTGCAGAGTCTGCAAAGCTGATCAGTTAGGTTCTTTCTCATCAGAAATGCCAAAATGTAATGAGAATAGGAAATCCATTAGTCAGTGTATTCTCCTCAGGAAGTGAGATGAAATAGGAGAAAGCTGATCTTTACAAAAGCCTTCATCACTCAGGCAAACTAAAAGAAATGGCCCTGGAGCATGTTCTTTGGTGCCCCTTCTCAGCTTATCACATCTCACCCTTCGTCCAGACATCTGCAGAGACCATCTCCTCCCTGGGCATTTACGGCATCCTCCCAGGAGGCTCCTGTGCTCACCTACATCCTTCCCTTGGAGTTTCCCGCATACCTGTTCTGTTCCATTTCAGAGACAGCTACCAGAAGGCAGATGTTGGGTTTTTTTTTTTTTTTTTTTTTCCCCTTCCATCTTCAGCTGCACCTTAGTCTGGTCCCTTGAACACAGGAGACCTATAGGAAATACATTGAAGAGAGGTGAAGGTAAGTTTTGTCACAGAATCAGTTATTCCCCATGGGGCCATCATAATCGTGTACTAATAAAAATTCTGAGCCACTACATTCTGTAAATCTAAGATGTAGTTTCTAAGGTCTTACACTTCTCCAAGCCTCTCCATGCCATGTGCCCAGTAGTCCCAGGAACTGTAACATTCTCGGTTTTGTATCATACACTAATTATTCATGTGACAAACCCATCAAGTGGGTTTAAAAGTATCTATTACTTGTGGAAGCAACCCTATCCCCCTGGAGAGTATAAACTTACGAAAACACAAGCTTTCAGAGGGAAGTCATTCAGGTGATCACAGTATTCAAAGGGTGCTTGTTTTCTACTCATTTCTGCTACTGGAGACAAGCAAATTGCATGCCCAGTATGGATGCTTGGTATTTTACCCTTCCAGTTGGTTTTTTTTTTTTTTTTTTCCCCAGTAGTTAATGTAGTAACTAACCTTAAGAGGCTGTGTTTGGTAAAATACAATTGAGAATTTAACAAAAAGTCTCCATCATACCTATCTGTCTCTGTGGAGATGAAAGAAGTTCTGGAAACTGAAAAAATCATGCTGCTGCTGTTAGGTGCCGTCAAGTCAGCTCTGACTCATAGCAACCCTATGTACAACTTGGCCAAAGTAGGTCAGACGATGTCTGGCCATTCTCTCTTCCAAGGAGCATTCTGGCTGCACTTTGTCCAGGACAGATTTGTTAGTTCTTTTGGCAGCCCATGGTGCTACTTTCAGGATTCTTCGCCAGCACCACAACTTCCAAGCATCAGCTCTTCTCCAGTCCTCCTTGTTCATTGTCCAGCTCTCACATGTACAGAAGGCAATTGAAAATACCACGGCTGCACTTGGCAAATATTGCATTGTTTATAAATTAAAAGTTCACAGCAACCTTGCTTCAAGTCTACTGGCCCCATTTTTCCAACAGCCTGGGCTGCCTTTATATCTGTCACATTCTGGTAATTGTCACAGTATTTCAAACTCTTTCATATGCTGTTGTGCACTTAGTAAACTACTGTATAGTGTGAACTTTTACATGTACTGGGAAACCAAAAAATTTCTGCAACTCACTTTATTGCAATATTCATGTTTTTACAGTGGTCTGGACCCCCACCAAATGTCCGAGGTCTGCCTGTACAGCCAAGAAAACCCTCTGGGGGCAGTTCTGCTCTGTCACATGGGGTCACAATGAGTCAGAATCTATGTGACAGCACCCCACAACATAGCCACCCCTGTGTGTTCAGACATTGCCACTCAGATAGGTAAACATGGTCACTCAAGGTGGTTTGGCACTTCATGTCACTTCTGTAAAATGGCATCTTTTCCATTAATTCATCTCCTCTACAGTAAGAGGACATGCTGATACCTGTCCCACCAGCCTTGGTAATTATTATGAATGTTGGTGTTATGTGCTGTCAAGTCAGCCCCGACTCATAGCAACCCCTCCTCAGGTTGCCCAACCTTCCTTCTGAGGAGTGGCTAGTGGGTTTGAACTGCCAGCCATCTGGGTAGCAGTCAAGTGCCTTAGGTACTATGCTACCAGAGCTCCT
>NW_006921625.1:7203392-7204489 GCF_000298275.1 Orycteropus afer afer
CCTCCAAATACAATCATTAATTTGGTGGTTATTTTTTAATAAGATCCTTCAAATATTTTTACGTAGCTTTATATACAAGAAAAAATGTTGTTTTCCGACTAAAGAATTGGTATCGCTTCACACAGGTTGGTCTTACATTCAACTGTGTTTTACTTTTCTATTTCTAGAAGTTTTTTTTTTATTATTATTATTTCTTCAAACACAGTGAGAAAACTGGTCTCAGTAACTGCAAAATCAGAAGCTTTGGGTCTGTTTCTCACCCACTCCTCCCCTCTTTCCTTGTATACTTGGTTATCTTGTGCTGTGAGCTGCACATTTCTGTGGAAAATTACCTGCAGGATTTCTTTGAGGTCTTCTCTTCCAGGGAAGAGGAGGTTTTGCTACTGCCAGGTGGCCTACTGCAGTTCTGCTTTGAGACCCCTTTAAATGAGGCTAGAGCTCATTGAAACGCTCCGATGAGATTTCAGCTTTACATCCTCAGGAAGGAGGGAAGTTTGCGGTTACAGATTTATTTTCCTACTTGGACTGGCTCCACAGCCAGGGCAATCTCCCTGTAGTACTCTAGGGATAGGGCTGCATTTACGCCAACATTCTTACCCTGAGGGTAGAGGCTTTCACAGTGTGCTCAGCTTTACTGGGAAGAGAGCAGGAAGAAAATGTTAGTTGTGGTTAGACATCTTCAAGTTGATTTTGATTCATCAGTGACCCTATTAAGACAGAGTAGAACTGCCTCATGAGGTTTCCAGGTCTGTAAATCTTTACAGAAGCAGACTGTCACATCTGTTCCAATGGAGCAGCTGGTGGGTTTGAACCACCAGCCTTTCAGTTAGCAGCCAAGTGCTTAACCATTGTGGCACCACAGTTCCTTAGGAAGATACCATCGAGTTGATTCCCACGCAGAGACTGTATCCAAGTCCAACCGAACGAAACACACTGCCTGGTCCTGCCCCAGCCTCACACTTGTTCTGTTCGAGCCTGTTCCAGTTACCGTGTCAATCCGTCTCATCGAGGGCCTTCATCTACCCCACCCCCTTGCTGATACCTCTACTTTTCCAAGCATGATGTACTCCCTTCAGGGACTGGTCCTTCCTGGTAAC
>NW_006921625.1:7205534-7206712 GCF_000298275.1 Orycteropus afer afer
AGGGCCATCATGTCCTATGGCTGATTGCTTCTAAGTGGGTTTTTTTTGTTTTATTTTGTTTTTGCATTCTTCTTCATTTCCAACTAGGAGACTGATAGCTGCATCTTCGATGGCCACTTGAAAGCTTTTAAGACTCCAGTCGCTACTCCCCAATGGAAATGTGGAGTGAGGCTTTTATGTATTTTGTTGTGCCAGTTGAGTCTGGTATCCCCGAGTACTATGGTCCTGAGGCAGATCTATTGGATCTCTCTCGCATAGTGTCTGGTGGTCTGTGAGGTCTGATGCTATGTTCTTCATACAGTCCACCATCTTGGATTTTTTGCTCAGCGTACAGATTGTATAAGTATGGGGGAAAGATACAACCCTGACAGTATCCCCTTATTCTGTTCCAACAACTGTCTCTTGGTCTGCATACTCCACAGGAGCACAATTAAGTGTTCTGGCAAATACTTTTGCCCGACTTCTTGCATGACAAAGACACCTGGCTCTTACTCTAAGTCTTGAACAGCAATTTTGTTATAAAATTGATGGATCATGCTCTCTCTCCTTGAGAATCTACAGCCCCGATTCTTCGGTCTGCTCTGGATAGATCTGAAGCCAGCATCGTTGGTTTTCCCTTGTAGGCAACTTATGTCTGAATACTTCTGATTCTTTGTCCTGAAGTCTGACAGCTTCAACAGACCCTGTCTTCATATTAAGAGTCTGGTCTGTTCCCACCCCTGGGGAAACAGTGCCCCACTCGACCCACAGATACCTTTATTTCAGCCAAGTGTTTAACTGTCATAGCACTATTGTCTGCTGTCCTTGTCATTTACCGTTAAGCTTTCTGAGCATGTCTCTCAAGTGGGAGCCTCATAGCCTGACTGTGAGTTCAGGGCTGTAACTGTTTTCTCTTCCTCTCAAGTTTTGCCAGATCACTTGTCATTTCCTTATTTGTACATTTTTGAGGGGCGGATCCTTGGTTTGCCTTTTGTCTGTTGCATTCCCTTCCTTTTTAGTCCTTTTGTTCAGTAGGTCTAAACTCTTCTTCCAAGAAGGGGAGTTCTTCCTGGATAACAGCGGCAGGACAGTCTTTCCTGCCTGGTCAGTGCCCTGGGCAGCTGAGTCACCCACTCACAGCAGAGCCCAGGACCAAGGGACTGAGTGATGCCAACTGTCTAGCCTCTGCTGGTTTCAGG
>NW_006921625.1:7207202-7235550 GCF_000298275.1 Orycteropus afer afer
CTGGGGCAGCCCCAGCATTTCCCTAGTGCCATCCACTCTCCCTGCAGCCCCCTCCCTGGCTAAGCCGGGCCTGTATACTCTTGCTTACCACGTGGAAGTTGATAACCATCAAGAATTTCTTACAGTGGCCAAAGCACAGGATTAGATGTAATCTTGTTTTTTAAACTGCTCAGAATTTTGAATTAAGTGGCTGTGGCCAGAATGTGAATAGAAAATGAACAGGATAATCCTGACCATCCCGGGGCATACGTGGGTCCCTCTCCATTGTCTAGAAGTTGACAGGAGTGAGGAATTGTGCCTGAATTCCTCAAATCCTTGTTTGCTACGAAAATAGAGCTGATGAAATAGCCAGTGTGAGCAGCCTAACCTGGAGTCATTCCTGACGATTCTCCACGGGCAGGCCCGACTCCTTAGGAAAAGCATGGGCTCAGGTTTTGCCTCCTGAAAAGCAGCACCTGCCAATGAGCACAGACCTTCCTTCTCCTCTCCCCAACGGCAGAGCTGGGTGCTCCTCAGGACCTAGTTCCTCAGTTCCGCTTCTCCGGGAAGTGAGGCCGCATGCCTTGGGCACCTCCCCTCTTGCATTGTCCTTCTGCCCCAGCTCGGTCTGGTAGGAGGTGGCAGCATCTGCGCATGGGACCTGTTCCTGTCAACGTCCTGGGCGTGGCGTGCAGCTGCAGACCTGTGCCTGTCCCGGGGTTTAAGGTCAGAACTCTTAATCCACATCTCACTTGTTTGGGTTTTTATCCCTACAGTGACCATGTAGCTTATCCGGAAACCCCGGGCACTGCTGGGAGGGTATGATAAATAATTAAGAAGGACCATAAGTTTAAGTTTAAATTGGGAATTTCTCAGGCATACCAGAATAAATGGCTCACTGATTGTATCCTCAGTTTCCGTGAGAAATTGAAGTCCATTGTGAGAAAATACAGATCTCCCTTTTCTAGCATCACAATAAAAGCATGACATTATCTTTGTTGGCCAGACTAGATACTTACTGTTACCAACAAAACTAGTATCATTTAGTAATGATTTAATCCTCTCAGTCTTTCCACTTTATGGATACATGCATTCATTGTTATACCTCATACTAATATCTTGGGTGGTTTTCTGCTACCTTCTAGGAAATAAAGCTGTTCCCTTAGTGTATTACTCTACATTTAATGGTACAGTTAAGGCACTTTTCAATGGTAATTCCATTCCATCAATAACAGTCAAACAATCACAGCAGCAAACACTTACTCATGGCTTCCTGCATGTATGCCCTGTGCTAAGAACCTTATCATCCCCCCTCTACCAAAGAGGAAACTATAATTCAAAGACATAGGAGAACTGCATGTGTCACAGAGCCAGGCTATAAATGCAAACAGTCCGACCTCTGTGCCCTGCTCTCAGGCAACACCTGACATCCACTTCTCACTTAACAACCTGGTCTCTGGAACCTGTGTCCTTAAGTAAAAATGAGTGTGATGCAGAAATGGAGGATGACTACATCAACTCTGCCAGATTACATCATGACACAACTGCCAAACCCACAGAGCCTCAGTGGCCCAGCCGTGCTGCAGAGTAGCCTAACCAGCACAGCCAGTGTTTCTCAGTCCAGCATCTGTCACTGCCAGATAGACATCATTAACACACACAATAGTCAAAGAGAGTTTTTACTGTTGTCATAAATGCACGATGTCAGATAACAAGCTAGTCTGTGAGAAGGTGGTGTATAGGGTCTTTATTCCTAGTTCAGGAGCTTCTTCCATTTTATATTCTAAAGCATATGAATGTCTCATGAGAACTGATGGAGCAATGTAACTTCCAGGTCTTTCCCTGGGTCAGCCATCTTTCCTGTGTGTGCCCACTGTTCTTGGCTTGTTTTCCAGGCAGCTGTTTCCCAACTTCTGCCATAGCTTCCTTTGCTTTACAGAGGTATGTGCAGTGGGAATTAGATTGTTGCATTCCTTCGGCTATGTCCCAGTTGCTGAAGAAATGCAATGTTAGTTGGACAAGTAATGTGAGAAATTCAGCTCAAATGTTGTTCAATCCCACATGGTGCTGGATATATGGCAAACTGAGGCCCAGGTTGATGCATTAGATCATCTGCTTAGCAGGATGCCCCATCACCCTTGAGGTTCCTGCAGATCTGGGCACTGAGAGTCCTTCCAGGCTTGTAGGAATCCACAGCTAAACTCAACACTCACTGGTTTTCCTCTCCAGCTCCTATGATGCTTCCTCTCATATGTAGCCAAGGGAGAAGGCTAGGAGAGTAAGTGGCAGGTGGTTTCCCTGTTACACAGGTTGCTGTTTTTCTCCTATTTCCACTAAGCTTTTTCAAATTTGTGGCATAAGGGCAGGCTGATGATCATCTTGTTAATAGATATTTTACTGGGTGCTTCCTACATGTGATTTTGTTTAATCCTGTTAAAAACACTCTTTTCCCCCATTTTATGGAGGGGGAAGTAAGTGGAGAGACACCACAAAGTGTTAATCCTTGGCTCAAACTCAGGGTCAAATAACACCCCATTCTCCTCCTCCCATGCTGGCCTGGGGTCAAGGCAGTACCTTCCTGTCGTGCATACATGTTAGTTTCATCCATGATTCTCTGGGCATCATTTTTTTCAGAACGGTTTGTGATTCTTTGACTCAGTAACTAGAAAGGACTCTGGTTGAAGAATCCAAGTGCGTATCCTTGAGCCATCTGGGTCAACTCTACCTGGAGGGGGAGGGTTCCTCCCAGGGAGCCAGGTGCCTCTTGTTTGCAGCCATGGTGTCAGCTCCCACTCATGGTGACCCCATCCTACTAAACACACTATCTGATGCATCTGCAGGTGACCAAGTTCATCAAGTTGAAGAAATAAAGGTGATGTGAGCAAAGGTTTCCTTCTACTTCTTGCCTTAGGCCTTAAAGGCAGAGGAAAGTTGATAGATCGTAACCAGCACTGGCTAGGAAATGGCAGCATGAACTGTAGGTAATGGGCTGTACAGCATGGCCCGTGCAAGTCCTACACTCGAGTGCTTGTAACTCCCGGATGCTACGGATAACGCTGTCAAACGCTAGAAACAATTGTGGCAGAACAAGGGTCCTGCGTCCATCGCGTAGTGAGAGGACCCACTAGGATATTTACTTGGAGTATCAAGCTGCTGTCCAGCAACTCTCACTGCTTCTCAGGGCCTCGGCCCATGTCTTGCTGCAGTTCTGAGACCAGTGACAATGTGTTGTCTGTTTTAGGGAACTCGCAAACCACATCCTCCTCAGAAGCCTTTACCAGCAGATCCCTTGAGCAAGATGACCCGGCTCAGCAGTGCCTCTGGGAGGACCCCAGGACAGCCAGCCTCTGGGCTCCGCCTGGCCCCTCTCAGGTTGGTGGGACTGGCCCTCAGCCACCTCTTCCTTAGCTCGGGACTGCTGGGGGGGTGGGGAGCAACTGAACCAGCTGAGGCTTCTCAAACTACCTCCCATGCTGAAGTCCTTGGCCACCCGCCCCCCACGGGGCAGAACATAAAGCAGCTATGGGAACAGATCCAACGATGACCAAGCAGCAGCCATGCGCTCCTGGTCACAGGCATCACCACGTAGCTCTTCGTGGTGGTCTGAGTGGACCTAAGAGATCCAATCACAATGAAGTAGAATTGGGTCCTCCACCCCTGAAAAGGTGGTGATCTGGTCCTGGCCATCTCACCAAAAGCAGCAAGGCAGTAAAGCTACTATGTGGTACGTTAGGAAGGCTGCACACCCACCACCAAGAATCTCATGGAGACTTAGTGGGCTCTGCCTGATTCCTGGGGTCTTGACAAATTACAGAAGCAAAGGTACAGAAGCTGCCTGGTACAGCTGGGAGCTCCTCTCAGTAGGAGTGGTGGTTAGTTGCCAGTGAATTGATCCAACTAATAATGCCCTCATGTGCAGAGTACAGCTGCCTCACTGGGGTCTCAGGCTGTGACCTTTCAGAAGCACGTCACTGTCTTAGATCAGTGTCCTCCAACACGCCTGCAGGGGATTTGAGCCTCCAGCCTGTGGGCTACGAGTGAGCATGACTGACCGTGCCACCCCGGGCTTTCCCACACAACCGGCAGGAGGAGCCTCTTCTCTAAAGAGACCCCTCCTGCGGGGGGAGAGCACTGCTGCTTTCCCAGGAAGACTAGGAAGGCAGAGCCTTGAGTCCTAAGTTAGGCAGGAGGGTGAGCCCTTTTGAGACCCAGTTAGTTTCTGCTTTAAATTTTTGGTTGACTTCCATTACTGAAAATCATGACTTCATTGTGAATGAGATGGGGGGTGGAATTTTGTGACAGGATTTTGATACAATTCACAGGACACATATGTCCCAAGGGGCTTCTGTTGCTAAAGTTAGTGGGATGAGGGGCATGCTTCTTCAGATTGTTATTCAGCATCCCACTAAACCTCAGAAGCAAAAAATACAGGCAGCTACTGTATGTCCCGTGGGTCATGAATGGGTTAATGGTTTGTTGTTTCTGTGGTGTTTTACTGTGTTCTGTGCTCTTGAGGTCACATGCCTCTATCGTATCTGTACAATACAAAGTCTACAACATGGTGGTAACTGCACATCTCCACCGTGGTCCGGGACAGCACAGACTAGTTAACACCTCGGCAGGCAGCTTGCCGTGTGAACTCAGAGGAACTGAAAGATCTGGGCTGGCCAGGCTCTGGCTTCCATGAGTCAGTGACTCCAGCAGGGACTGCACAGTTTAGCGGTTTCATTACCACACTTGGGAAGAATGTCGGGCCTGGGACAGAGAGCTCTGCTAGTAAATCTCACAGATAAAGCAGGTCAGAGGTCGGGGTACCACTATGACTCCTGGCTGCACAGATGCAGAGCACCCCAGCCAGTGCTGGGCAGGCCAGCTGTGTCCGGTCCTGTCTGAGAGGGCTCTGCACCTCCCTCCTTTGAGGGACCCACATGCCCAGCCTTGCTCCCCTGTCTTGAGCAGGGCCGGTCAATGCGGTAGCCACCAGCTGTGCTGTGGGGTAAAACACACTGGGTTCTAGAGTCTTGGTAAAAAAAAATGTATATACATGTCATTAATTTTTATATTGAGTACACATTGAAAGGGAGCTCTGGTAGCATAGTGCCTAAGGCACTTGACTGCTAACCAGAAGGCTGGCAGTTCAAACCCACCAGCCTGTCCTCGGAAGGAAGGTTGGGCAATCTACTTCTGTAGTGATACTGCCTCGAAAACCCAAGGAGGGGTTGCTGTGAGTCGGGGCTGACACCACCACCACACGTTGAAATGATAAATACTTAGGTTAAATGAAATAGATTTTGAAATTTCATTTCACTGTTTCCTTTGCCTTCTTCTTCTGTGGCTACTGGAAAATTTAGAATTGCATGCTTGACCTACGTGTGGCTGCAGCGTTGTCCCACTGGACAGCTGTCAAGTAAATGGGGGAGGGGAGCTTATGAAAGGCCAGCACTAGCCCTGGCGGTCCCGCGGTTAAGCTCTTAGCTGCTCACCAGAAGGCTGGCAGTTCAAACCCCTCCCAAGGCTCCAGGGAGGAAGATCATGACAACTGCAAGCCCAGACAACCCTAGAGGCCACTTCCCCCCTGCCCTTGAGTCACTGAGTGGGAATCAACTCAAAGGCACCCAGTAACAATGATAATAACAGCTGCCTGTCATCAACCACTGTGAGCCCTCCGTGCAGTTCCTCCTGTGATCTGAGGCAGGGGACTGGCTGCGGCACTGCCACCAGCAGGCAGAGTCTCCAGCCCCCAGCAGCCCATTAGCCCCAAGGCCATCCCCACCACAGCCCTCCCCCTCTACAGCTGTTGCTTTCACGGCCTCTAACTGCAGTTTTGTTTCCCCCCTCTTGCTGGTTCTCCACTCAGACCTGCTCCTCAGCAGCCCCGTCAAGCGCCCAGACCTGCCCATGCCGCCTACATCAAGTGAAAAGCCAGCTGGCCCCCTTCTCCAACAGTGAAGACTCAAGTTTGCACTATCTTTCAACTCCAGTTGGAGTAACTTTTTTGTACCAACTTGTAGGATTTTTAATGTTTAAAACACCATTATTGTAAGGACTTGGAGCTACTGCCCTCGGTGCTGTGCTATGGTGCTCTGTATTCGTGCTCAGGTACTTGTAAATTATTAATTTATGCCGAATGCTTACTGCAGCGCAGTGCGCTGTGGTGGGCATCTTACCACCCTTGAGTTTTCCATGGAAGGAAGGTTTGTTGTGCTTTTAATATTTTAGTGAACTTGAAATATCCTGCCTTATGGGACTCTGGACAGGATGCTTACTTTCTGATGGAGTTGTTATTAGAGAGCTGATGTTAGCAGTCCCACTGTGACCCATGGCTAGGGTTCTGGTACCAGACCCAGCCTCCTAGGGTGAAACTTTGAGGTTCTGGAACCCCCTATCTCGGCCCAGTGCCCAGGGCTCCACTCCCCTGCTTAGCTTTCAGGGAGGCCCCTTAATGGCTAGCAGGCAGGCCCACGAAGGGTTGCACCTTGAACTTCTGGGCAGCAGGGCAGAGTCTGGTTTCTAGCCAGAAAGCTCTGGAGAGAACCTGGCTTGCAGACAGGAATCTTAGGGTGTGGCTAAACCAGGAGAGAAACTGACTTGGAGGCCAGCCAGAGGTTCACACCAGCCCGGAGCACAGTTGGAGATAGGCAAGGAAGAGCTTTGTGGTTTTGCTCCAGGTTTCACTCTTTAGAAACACCAAGAACTTCTTTTCCTGGCTGCCCTCGACAGATTACTGGCCTCTGCATAGGATTTAGATTGGGAGAAGGGTGTCTCTACAAGCAAGCTCCTGCCCAGGTACTGCCACCTGTCTGCAGCTGACTCAATTACCACCTCACCTTCTCCGTGGTACCTCAGTGACCCTGGGCTCAGACAGAAAAGGCTCTCCTCCCTGGACCAGATCCAGTCCATTCGGGCAGGAGATTAAGATTCCCTTTGTCTGCAAGGTTCAACTTATGAAAAATCAGGCAGAATCCTTATGCTCACAAGAACTACAGCCCAACTGAATGCTGTACTCCCCGTGAGGGCCTGGCATGTACAGCACTATGTACAGACGACCAATAACTTAGCTACCACCGCGCTTCCCTTTGGGGCATCTCATGTTCCTAGCTGGACCACAGGGATCCTTAAAAGACATTGTCACCATCGAATCTGAATCTGCTGTAACTATTCATGAAGTGTGGGCTTGGCCAGCAGCCCCCTTCAACCTTGTCCTCTTGAGATGTCTGACTGGGGGGCCATTATCAGATGGCATGAGAAATTCCAAAATACTTCATAAAGGTGCCATGCCCTTCTGCCTCGCGCTGGCTTGCACAGTGGGGTCATGCGTGATGAGTTTCTGCCTCACAGGGAAACTGACAAAAGTCACTCAGTATTTGGTGATCCAAGTTTCTTCACAGACCATTCCAACACCCTTCCTATGCCTTGAAGCAGAGAGAAAAATATTCCAAGAATCTTCAGTTTCCTTCCGGAAAACAACATTGCATTTAACTCCCGAGCCACGTGTCCCCACTCCATCTGGGAAACATACTGTTCATGCTTCTAGGTAAACTAAATCAACCCACCCACACAAAAGGGAACCCAGCTCAGTACATTCCAGCTCTTATATAATAAACAGATGCACTCATACTGTAATATTAAAAAAAAAAGTTCATGTTAAGTATCGCTGATGAGATACATACAGAATTACTGGAACTGGAACTACACCTGCTGATTGTACTAAGGTCAAAGCAGACACTGTTGAGGAAGCTGATGCAGTCTTTATGGTACATGATTGAGGCACTGTCCTTACACACACCAGACCCCAAGATCCTATCTCAAGGAAAAAGGCGGGCACTTTTGTCGCTTTTCTTACCTGTCATCCCAGTGCTTCTGTTACACAGCACCAGGAACAGTGTGATATTAATGCTGTGATGTCATCAGTGGCCACTCAGGGGCTTTGGCTGATGACATTCCTGTCTCCATAGTACTAGTTATTAAAGGAATTGCAGGGCTTGAGAAAAGTAATTTAATAATATTAAAGGAATAATACTGCCAGGATGTAATACTCATCAGATGAAGGCATTTAGCAGTAATTGTCATTTGAGTGTATCTTAGGAAAAGAACCAATACCCAAGTGTGGAGGAAGTGTCCCCCTTTATACATCCTCACTGTGATGGAAGTGAAACTCAAACACATTTTAGTGCCATCTGCCATCTGATTGCACCTACATATTGAAAAGCTTTCACACACAAGAAGAAGAGATTAATTTGAGTGTGACAGGCCCCCACAGAATACAGCCATGCAGCCTAGCCATAAAGTTGACCCTCAGGGTTAGGGACTTTCCTTCCTCCTGCCAATTACAGTGCTAGGTCATGTGACCCCACTTTCCTGGGAGGTACATGACTAATCTTCTAGGCATTCCATTTAACGGTTTACCTCCTGGAAGTTTTTGTAACCGTTTTCCCAACACATGGAATCAGACATGCAGCAACTGAGAGAAACCATGCCTAACGTTTTCCATTGTCAAAGTGTGTCTGTGGCCATTGCACTGCCCAGTGAGACTCCTTCAGCTGCACGCGTGGGAGGACACCACAGAACACAGACTACATGAGAACACACACTCCCCAGTCACCTCAGAGGGAGCACTTTTATGCCTCTTAACGCTATTAGGATTCTTAGCCTCAAACACCAGGCTGTTCCCTGGCAACCGAGACAATGACATCAAGGCCTCCCCTGACAGAAAACCGCTCAAGCTCGGATCTGCATTAGGATGTTCTTGGGAGCCTGTGGTATCCCATGGTGCTTTGTAGGCCCTGAGGCTGGCTGAGGAGAACCTGAGGCCTCAGCCACCTTCAGTGGATGTTTACCACACACTCTGAGGCAACGGGCCCTGCTGAATGCAAGAACTGCAGCTTCCGTGTCAGCCTGACTGCACCAGGCTCACCTTCATTTTAAGGCAGGCGCCCAGGGCTCCCAGGAGGTCCCTCCTCACTGCCAAGTGACCCTCCCAGAGGCCCTCCACACCAATGCCTGGCCGGGTAGCTCTCAGGCTGTGATATCCACACACAGGTACCACCTCTTCTCCTCCCCTCCACAGCTGCCATCCCATGCTGGAAGCCAGCCCTAAAATGCCTTGGTGCCTCCCCCTGGCACACCTGGAGGCCCATAAACACAGCCAGACACAGGAAACCAGAGATAACACAGACTGGCCTTTCCCCATCACTCAGGTCATGGTAACCCAGTGTGGTCACCATGAGTCAGAATCAACTCATCAGCAACCAGCAACATCAGATACAATCTCAGTTCCTAGGCCAGACCTAATGCCACTGCTTCTTTCTCCTCTCCGACCATCAGAATCCTGCTCTCACAGCTCCTCCAGGTCCACCCGTTGGACACCCAGAGCCACCTTGCAGCCACAAGAGCCCTCCCCTAGACAGATCCCCAGTGACCTCCTGCTAAACACGTGTCCTAATTCCAAGAGGAGTTAAGCTGTAGAAACTTAGTTTATCTATGATAGCAAAATTCTCTTACCCTAAAGTTCCCAGCAACATCCGTTTCTTTCAAACCTATTTGAAACCCCTATTTAGAGTTACACAGGCCCAAGCTCCATGCCAGATCAAGGAGGAAAGGAAAAAAAAAAAAAAAAAACAAGAGGGGTGACACTCCTGAAAAGGATTTGGAAGCCCACTTGCCAAGAAGCTTGTCTGTGCAGTAAGGAAACTCCTAGAAGCAACAGGCCTCTGTATCAACACGCAGTTTCCCTGCCTTTCATGAACACATCCCTTCTTTCTTTGCAACAACAATGGCAGTTACGGACCAGACAGTGAGTACTTGTTTCCTATGAGCAAACCTGGGAGAAAAACTGCACCTGAACCCACTCCATTGGTCAGTAACAGACAGTGGCAGCCGGAAGACCAAACACACAATCAAGGTCTACGGTTTGACGGGATTCAGCTCTTTCAAGTTGAATACGCTGTGACCCATCCCAACTGCCCACATTTTCAAACACCACATTCTCTGTTCCCTGTGATTCTCCTTCTATAAAGTATGGTTTTTTAGTCCTCAATTTAGCCCATTTTAAGGCAACACCAAAAGGAGCCCTGGTGGTACAGTGGCTAAGGGCTGGGCTGCTAAGCAAAAGGTTTGTGGTTCAGACCCACCAGGATGTCTGCTGCCCTCAAGACGACCACCTAGGAAACCCTATGGAGACTGTTAGTTGTTCTCTGCCATTTAGGGCCTCTATGAAATGAATCAACTCAATGGCACCCAACAACAACATGGGTTGGAGATGACTTAGCGGCCTGCACACAACACTACCACCACCAGACAAAAGAGTAAACGTCACGTGATTAGTTTAGTTTTACAAGGAACTGAATGGCATCTACGTTCATGCTTCTAAGTAGGTACTTTAAATAGAGCAATGAAAGAAAATAAACCCCATCAGAAAGACAAGTCCCGTAGACTCCCAGGCAGAACACATGGTGCACAGGACTGCCTTGTCCCTTTGTCCCTTCTGTGAGGTCAGTTGGTGGGCTGGAGGGAAGGTCCATTGCTGGAATGTGTGTGGCAACTCTTAAGTATAACTTTAAACTCAGCTACGGCTACTCAGCACAGATTAAACTTACGGCAACATAATCCAGAACATGAATTTTATAGTGCTGCAACCATTTATAATGCTTTGGTTTGCTGTTTTTTCACATACCTTTTTATGTTAGTTACAGTCTTACTTTTGTACACATTTCCTGTATCAGGGTTCAACAGGTAAACGCCACCTGAAAAAGTCATTAAGAATATTATATCCAATAAATGGTATACAACAAGAATGAAGACTTGTTTCGCTCATTACCGAGAATGTTACAAAATTAAAAAAAAAAAAATAGAATTTTATGTTCTCATTCATCAATACATAAAGAGAACTTGGAGGGGTATGTAAGAAACTAAGGGAAAGAGTCAGGTGGCGAGGGAAGGAGGTGTGCGGCCAATCCCGTACCAAACAGCAGACGAGGGGTAAGGATACAAGCTATGGCAACTTTTCACACACAAAATAAACTGAACAGTATGAATGTCTAACCTTCCCAAAAAACTAGAGAGCTCACCTTACTTAACGTAAGAGATGAAGTCAGAGAGCAAGCAGGCAAGGACAGAGACGTTAATATCAGACAGGACTGGATTAAATAAAGGGAGCGTAGCCACCACCGCTCCTCGGAAGGAAGACCGGGCCATCTACTTCCGTAGAGATACCTCCTCGGAAACCCAAGGAGGGGGCTCTAGGAGTCGGGACCAACTGGATGGCAGAAGTTTGGTTTGTTTTTTAAAATCCAGATTGAAAAGCTAAAGCCAATCGGTGTCTATTTACAAATAAAACATAGTGTCCTATGACTGTATACCCAAACACACAGAATGTACCTTCTTCCCAACTGCCTCTGAAGGGGAGCAGGTGATCTTAAGCCATAAATGGTACAGAAAAGTCCTCCAACTATAACAGACAAAGCAGAAAAGCAATGTGATCCCCCAGAAGTGTAGTAATTCCCGGGTCAGGGATGAATTGAGGGTTGCTGAGAAATAGCCAATAAGAGTCTTATCGACACCCCATGGCAGTGCTTCACAAACTTCTTGACTTTTAAGAATTCCCCTGGGATGCTTCTGCTCAGGCTGCACTCCACCCCCTTGATAATTCCAATTCAGAGGGCCTAAGATGGACCTTAAAATTTATATTTAACAAGTACCCCCACCAACTGAACCTTAGCAATAGGAAAGTAGAAAATTTCCTGTTGAAATACAAGTAAAACAGTGCTGTGGGGAAAATTTACAGTCCTAGATACATACATAAACAAAAAGAAGAATATGAGTTTAATATCCAATGCAAAAAGTTAGAAAACAAGATAAAGCTGAAGAAAATGGAAAGAATGAATGTGTAGAAATAGAAAGTAGAAGTTAGAGAAATAGAATAAAGACTTGAGCTGCTGCTTTGGGAAGATTAAAACATGAGATAAACCACCATCTGAGCATGTTGATGTTGACACAATAGCCTTAAGAATGGACTCAAACCAATCAGCTGTCTTGAAGATGACATAGGACCCACTGTCTGTCACATGTAAATGTCAGCGCCAACACAACAGCAGCTCAACAGTCTAGTAAAGAAAGAGATAATGAGCAGATACACACAGCACATGGGATGTATATACAGCACATGGGATTTAGAATCCAAGTCCAGTAGAGCCACAGACTATTTTGGGAACATGGCATGGATCAATACTACAAAAAAATCTAATAATCCAGGTCACCAAATTGATAAGATTCAGAGGGAAGTGTCAATTACCACAGTGCTAAAAAGTCATTTTGCTAAAAAGACATTTGATAGTCACTGAAATTCCTTATCCTAATTCCCCAGTGCTGTGGTCACAAGCCACATCACAAGTGGGTGGCTCTGAAGAATTCGTTTGCTACAGCTGACATGGCTAGAAGTGGGAGTTTAGAGAGAGTTCTCAATCAGCTTCTAGAAGCTGCAACAATCCATGGCATCATTGGGCTTACAGAGACGTTTGACTGCTGCCAGCTCCTCTTGCCCACGTTTGTGTCTGTTCCACTCTGTCATAACTCAGGAGTGATTAGATTTAGGAGCCACTCTGGATTCATTAATGTTCCAAACACAAACAGGGTGAGGTCTAAAGGTGCAAGGGTTCAGACTGCAGTGTGGCCAGGGGTGGAGGCAGTGGGCAGACACAATCCATTCTTGAATTTTTGCAAATCTGAAAAAGAAACCACAGGACTTGGAGATGCTAATATTGTTCGTGGGAAGTTAAATTCACAGATAGCAGGACATGATCAGTCAATTTTAGGCCACTGTATACTGCAGTGACCACTCTTGAACCTCAGTGAGTTACCATTGAAGGCCTCCCATCCTGGATGGCCCCCAGCTTGTCTCTCAGGCCCTGGGCTGATGGAGTAGCTTCCGTCAAGCCATGGCTGGCCTGTGGCTGGCAGGAGGTGGAGTGACATGGGGGAAGTCTTGAAATCTGTGCCCTGGAGGGGCAGGTGCCGTCCTACTCCCATCTCCTTAGCCCACAGCAGTCACACCACAGGAGAGTGGGAAGCTGTATGTCAGAGAGCAGGGAAGTATCCTTTCTCTATAGAAAGGGCTGCAGCTACAACCTGCAACAGACCAAGGAGGGAACTGAGGTAGATGTCGAGGCTGACCACACAAAGGGGGCACGGAACTTTAGAAGGCTGTGAATCCGCTGATTGTTATTTAGAGAGGTTTTTAAAAGTCCAACTGAGCAAATTTAAAGGGAGACTCACATTCCGAAGGTAAACCACTGGTGAAAGTTTTGTGTAGTTCACTGTACGTAAATTCTGTTTCAATAAAACGTAGTAAGAAAAAATACAACACAGTGAAAGATCAAAGGACAGGACTGTACGTGGTCCACAAATCCAGTTTCTATGGTAGACACTCTACAGACTAACGGGATGGAACAGAGGGTTCCCAACACCAGTACCCTTGATGCACGTGCCCTTGCCATCCTCCCCAAAGCTTTGCCAGTGTCGGGTACCCCCTCACCGGTCTTCCCCTGCAGATCCCCGAAGATGGTGGGCTGCTGGGCCAGAGTCAGTCCACTAGTAAAGTCACGAAACACACTTGGTCTGCTGGTGACCATCCGTGCCAGCTTATGTCTTCACTGAGTGAAAGCCCCACCACACTCGTGTCTTTAAGCTCCCAACCATCAGACATGGTTGCAGTTCACTCCTGCTTGCCTACGAACTGCACGGTCAGCATCGAGAACCTCTCTGTGCTACAGGCTCAATGTCACACACTGATCTCCAACAAAGGCATCACGGGCCCACCGCTGGGTCTTCCATCGTCAGGGCCTAACTATGTGCACACACATCCTCACACCTGTGTTTTCTAAGACCACTGACCCCTCCTGGACCCCCTGACAGAGCAGTCTTCTAAAGCGGATTTTCTGCTTTGCTGTGAGCCAACAGCTAGGGAGGACATCACTCCGGAAGACCGTACACTGGGCAGAAAGAACACCCGTGAGCACACACGAGGGGACCCACCTCCCCAGGCCCCCGGAGTGGCTCAAAGGACAGCGTGAGGGGCAGAGCAGGGAGCAGGAGGCTCACACACGTCTGTGTAGCTCTGCTACTAATGATTGTGTTTCCTGTCCAACTCCAAAAGGCATGAGGGTAAGTAGACGTGCCAGCAGTACAGATGCCCAGTGACGATACCAGACACATGCACTTAGGTAAAAAGATGTATTTCAAAGTGGGAACAGTTGTACGTTACAATAAAGTCACTGTGAATCTTCAACTAAATAAATAATCAAACGTAGAACCGTTGAAGACGCAGAATGTCCTATTTCTAGTTCGGCTATGTTTTGCTTTGTTTTACTTGGATTCCGTAGAAACGCAGTGCTCAGATCAGCAGGCCGAAGACTTCATCAGCATTTCCTTCTTCTTCCTTTCCTCTAATAAGAAGACTACGTTCTAGGCAGACAAAACAAACAGGTGAATGGAACCCAGGGTTCTGGTGGTTGGTTCAGTTTTCAAAGTACTACAGAATTAGCCTCGAAAGGCAAACATCCCAACCTGTCTGTCAAAGACTCTGGCCATTTCTAAGACGCCTTTGCCAAACTGCAAAGAGGAAAGGACAAGAATTACACAATTATCTCCAAGTATCCAAACTACCTATAAACAGACACACTTTCTTCTCCCAGGAAAATTGGTAGTTACGTGAAAGGCACATTACTCACCTCGTTTTTGACACTCGCATCAGCTCCTTTGTCGAGAAGTAGCTGGACAAGCTCTTCATGATTGTTTAACACAGCCACCTGTAAGCAAGGGTCGGGGTGAGCACACTCACTGGCCAGGCCACACGGCTTCATGGGGACAGGCGTGTGTACCACCAACTCCACTGTGATGACACCTGAGGGAACACGGAAACAGAACCTGCCTTTCTGCACATAACATCCCACTAAGAGCAGCTCAAGCAGGCCAGCCCAGAAGGCAGCGAGTTCTTGGTTTGAACAGATCTGTTTTGACCCTATGGTGGCCCTGGAGGCTGGGCTGGGAAATCTTTGAAGAAATGCTTGTAAAACGACAACATGAATATTATAGTGATGTTCTCATGCTGTGATTAACAGGCCAGTGGGGAACCAGTACATAGCCAGACCCCACGGCTGCTAAACTCTCAAGAACTGTTTAATTACAGAATATCTCTGACCTGGCTCCCAACCTAAAACTGGGCTGTTTGCTGAGGGTGGACATACCATCAGAGGGGTCTTCCCATCTTTATCTTTCACATTCACGTCTGCTCCAGCCTCAATTAAGAGAGAAGCAACTTGCTGGTCCCCAGATATCGCAGAGACTCGCATGAGCGGGGTCCACCCCGAGCCAGCATCCACAGCATCTACCTGTGGGCCAGAGAGCTGCTCTTAGCCCTGCTTCTCCCTGTAAGTTATTTGTCATCAACTTACCAAAAAATCTACCCATGTTCCCCTGCTTTGCATAGTGGTCTCTCGAGACCTCCTAAGAGTTCATGGGAGCGTGCTCATTTGATTCCCATTGATACCCAATGAGAAGAAATGTTAGAATCCCGGTGGGGGGGCAGTCCCTTGGTGCCATCTTATCCATGTTCTTTCCAGGGGAAAGAGGTTGGGACGGAAACGTTCATTCTCCATCAGCACCTGTTCTGGGCTCACTTTCTCACCTGTATTTAAGCACAGTTTGTCTTGCTTAGCTTCATGTATCGGTGAAAGCCACGGCAAACGCTTTCAGGAATAGGGAGAGAGACACCCTCCTCCTTCTCCTTGGTTCTTCCCAGTTTCCAGCTGGAGACCCCCAGGGCAGAGTGCACACAAAGCAACTAAGCTCTGTGACCCAAACTCCACCCTGAAAAGGAAGCCGACCTGGTGCCTTGTTCAAAATGGCCACTTCCCAATAATCTTTACATCGGAATCTCAGCTGAGTGTTTTGAAAGACACCTTTGAGATAAGAAAATTTAAACAGTGTCCTCCAATTCCAGGGTAACTAAACCAAAACCAAAACCAAATTCACTGCCATCGAGTCGAGTCCCACTCCTAGTGACCCCCATTGGGTTTCTAAGGCTGTCAATCTTTACGGAATCAGACTGCCTCATCTTTCCTCCACAGAGCAGGTGGTGGGTTTGAACCACCGACCTCTTAGTTAACAGCCAAATATCTTAACCACTACACCACCAGAGTCCTTCCAATTCCAAGGAAGACCTCACCAATCCATGAAGAATGGTATGAAAGCAAAACTGCACACCACACAAATTCTGTTGCAGAAGTACTCAAACATCACCTGTAGCTTTAGCAAAACAGGCTGGAATAAGCACCAAAGCACTGCTGGTAGACGCCAGGCCGTGGCAGGTTGGTCTCCACCCAACACTGTCAGGTGCACACAGTGTCTTGTCCGTGCAAACAATCTCTGTGCAGTGGGCACCACTGCATGAAAATAATACTAAAACCATCTCCTCCTGTTACATAGTGCTCTACACGGTTTCCATCTTGGTGGAGGGAAACCCTGCACCTTCAACGGGGATCGAATTTTTATCTCTGCTTCCCAAGCAACAGAGCCAGATGTCAGAGAAGTCAAGCACCTTTCCCGAGGTCACATAGCTTGCTAAGTAGAGAAAAGAAAGCAAGCCACTCCAAGAAGAGAGTCATGAGACTGGGGAGCAAGGCAGTGATGCCCTGCAAGGCCCTCAGATCTCCCCACAGCCTTCCCAAGTAGCAGAGGAGGGACCTGCCAAGAACAAGGGGAGACTTGTTTTTGACAGCATCTACCCCCAACCAACAATTGGAGTGGACACAGCAGCTCCAGTGCCACAGAAAAAGATGGTGCCCATCCCAAAATGTGCCCACTCTTAAGTCCAGAGAGCCTTCGTTCCCAACATTCCAATATTCCAGTGTCCGTGGCACAGACCCGCCCTATTCGGACACCTTTTCTTCTTTCAGCACAGGCCAACCCCTCCCTCTCCACTAGAAGCCTTCACTGGGTCCCAGACATGGGCAGCAGTCGTCATAAACAAGGGGAGCCCTAGCTGTCACTGCCACATATGGCAAGTGGGACCCCAGCCCAACCACTGAGGACCACAAGCTACACCTTCTTGCTGTTTGTGCCCATTTCTAATCTATCTTTTTAAAGATACACAGACACAAGAATTGTAATAAAAAGTTTTATCATTGGCTGAGACTATTCCCGCCATGGGGCACTGTCCTCAACTCCAAAGACGGCAGTAGCAGTAACACATCACACTCCAGACAACCCATGGGATCCCACAGCCTTGCTGTCGGTCACACTTCAGAAACAACCTAGAATACAGCTAACATCTTCCAGGAGACATGGCTCCGCTCAGTTTGAGTATTTTCCAGGCCATCGATTCAATTTCTCAATATTCAACACCATCTGGCAATCACAATTAGGGCAACATTTTGTACATCATTCCTTTATGCCATGCCTTAAAATCTGTATTTAACATCTTGAAGTCTTGAACTAAAGTTAGCAAAGCTACTAGCTGTTACCATAACTGATCTAGTTCTATTTACCCACCTATAAAGATCTTTAGACACATCAACGACTCCATTTCTATTCGCTGACTCAAACTTGTACTTGCTGATGGCACAGAATCAGACCAGCAAATACACCTGTCCCCAGGTGAAGACCGAAGGGCTCAAATACTGCACACCTGATACAGACAGTTCCCTCTGTATGTCGTCACCAGAGCTCCTTTTTGGGTTTTTTGTTTTGTTTTGTTAATCTTTCAAACTAGCCAGGGATGAGAGTAATCTGATTTTACAGCAACGAGCAGAAACTACATCCTAAGAGTTCTCAGCAGGCTGGTGTCCCAGCACCTAGGTCGGTGCGTGGGAAATGCTTGATAAAACTCCGTCAACAGATGGAATGGAGAGAGAAATAAGTGAACAAGCAAAGATAGGACTAGAAGCAACATCAGGTCTGACCCTGGATTCGAACACCTGAATACATGAGCAGAACCTCTGTGACAATTTGAGGTCCCATCATCATCTCAGTTGTAAAGTAATCCTTTCCAAGGCTTCAGGAACCTTCTTGCCGTTAAGCTGAGCATTTTGAGGTTCAACTAACCAACAGCACCATGGCATGGGGAGCCCTGGCGTGTCAGACTAGAGCTGTGCTCCAGGGGGTCAGCGGCTGATTTTTCAGAAATAGACCACCAGGCCTCTTTGCAGCTGCCTCTGGGTGAACTTGAACCTCCAACCTCTCAGTTCACAGCTGAGTGCATTAACCGCCAGCACCCCTCAGGGACTCCACGTAACCGTCTGTCTGTGGTTAAGGAAGAAGACCCCTACCTCACAGCCGTCCTTGATCATCCACTCAATCACACCACAGTGGCCTCCGTCCGCAGCCCAGTGCAGAGCTGTGCAGCCTCCCAGGTCTCTAGTCTCCCAAGAAGCGCCGTGTCTCCGGAGGTATTTCACAACATCTAGGTGTCCCGCGTAGCACGCGAGCATGAGACTGCAACACACGGAAGCGGCACTAGACTACAAGTGCAAAGGTGCAGGGTGACTGGCCCAGCCTGGCAGTCACCTAACCCAGGTCCATGTTTTACCCCGCTGCTGCCGTTGTGTGCTGTCGAGTTGATTCCGACTTATGGTGACCCTACAGGACACAGTAGAACTACCCCACAGGGTTTCCAAAGCTGTAATCTTTATGGGAACAGATCATCAGGTATTTTCGCCTGTAGAGACTCTGGTACATTCAAGCACCAGCCTCTGGGGTAGCAGCCAAGTGCATAACCACTGTGCCACCAGGACTCCATTTTATCCCACCTGGCTTAAACCATGAAATCCTAACTTGAGTGGGAAAGTGCTAAGAGTTATTCACATGAAATGTCTCTCTGTCACTGACAAACACAGTAGAATATTATTCAGTCGTAAAAAGAAATGAAGTATGAACACATACAACATAGACAAGGCTTGAACAGTATCACATTCAATGAAGAAAGCCGTTCACAAGCATTTCATATTATATAATTCCACTCATGAGTCATCTGGTACAGGCAAACATAGAGAAAGCACACTGGTGGCACAGTGGTTAAGTGCTTAGCTGCAAACCAAAAGGTAAGAGGTTCAAACCCACCAGAGGTGGTGCAAGAGAAAGATGTGGCAGTCTGCTTCCATAAAGATTGGGGGGGGGGGAAGCCCCACTGCCATCAGGTTGGTTCCAACTCACAGTGACTATAGGACATACTAGAGCTTCCCCACTGGGTTTCCAAGGCTGTAAACCTTTACAGAAGGAGCCTGCCTTATCTTCCTCCCATGGAGTAGCTAGTGAGTTAGGACTGCTGACCTTCTGGTTAGCAGCCCAATGCTTTAACCACAGCGACACCAGAGCTCACATTAAGATTATCAAAAAAAAAAAAAAAAAACAATTCACTGCCATCAAGCCAGTTCCAACTCATTGTGAGCCCTCCTTGGGTTTCCCAAGGCGGTATCTCTATGGAAGTAGATTGCTTAGTCTTCCAAGGAGTGGCTGGTGGGTTTGAACTGCCAGCTTTCTGGTTTGGAAATCCTATGGGGCAGTTCTCTGTCCTACAGGGTCACTATGAGTCACAATCGACTTGATGACAATGGGTTTGGACTTTTACAGAGATAGAGGACAGACTGGTGGTGCCAGGGGCTGGGAGAGGGAGGGATGGGGAGTGACTGCCAAGCTTTCTCCTTGGAGTGATGGAAATGTGCTGATATTTGGTCACGTGGTGAGGGTAACGCAACTTGGTAAACATTAAAAACACCGAATGGTACATTGTAAATGGTGAATTGTATGGTGTGTGAGTTTTTCAATAAAAAAAGAATAATGACAATCATTGTGTATAAAATATTGAATTTTAAAACATCCACGAGCCCATGATGATATTCAAAAAAGATCAAAGGGAAAAAAATTATTCATTTGACACTATCAGAGAGTAACTATTAAACCAACTCCTTACACTATGGTAATTAAATGAAAAAATTAAACATGTGCTCTGTCTTTGTAGGATGAAACGTAGTCCACCCCCAGTTGATAAGAAAAAGCTCTTCTTTACCGAAGACTGACAGCTAATAACTACAGGAGAGATCATGGAATTAGAAAGTGACTTATTTGCAACCCTCAATTAAAAATTGATGCAATGCAAGACCATCAATGGATGCCAACATCATTGAGTGATGGCAAACCTGATATTCACACATGCTCAGTTATCAACCCGACAGATGCCTTTCCAGCTTCAGCAGGAAGACAGCATCTTTACAAAGGGGAGGTCTGGCTGCCACTTCCTTAACCAAATGATTTGACCCAGCATAAACAACTGGGGGACAACCGGCACGCGGCAGGAATCAGCCAGCGTCGCTCCAAGTGCTCCTGCGAAAACGGCTAATGTCATCGAGACTTTAGACTAATTTCAGCTTTATAGGAAGTAAGGAGATAGATGAACAAGTTGAATGCCTCTTCCCCCAAAATTAGGAAACCATTAGACAAATCCAGAACACAGGGTATCCTGTGAGATGACTCGGTGTACTCTCCTCACAAAGTCAATGTTAGGGGAAACGAGAAGAGGGCACGAGATCAGAATGCAAGAGACAAAAGAGATGGCCCAAACCAGACACACTGTGTGGGAATGCAGGCGTGTCCGTGTTTCATTTCCTCTTACCGTCAGATTTTAGCAGTAAGCTCGCCATCTGCAGCTTTCCAGCTTCCTCTCCGCTCTGGCGAAGTTCAGGGTTAGTACCTGTACCTGGAGAATCTGAACAAACTTCCCGAGAACACAGACAGCCCTAGAGGCCATGTGACAGGGAATTCTTTGATACCTCTTTAACTTCTTGCTTGAATATTGGTTATTGCATATTTTCTGCTTCTTGGGTCAATTCTGGTGATTTAACTTTTTTTTCAGAAAAATTATGATTTAAAAAGCATTAAACTATCAAATCTCATCATGTGATATATAACAGTGCCACGGGCTATTTTCTCGTCGTCTTCAAATTTCCTCTGTAACCACTGACGTCCCTTTCAAATTTCTGATTTTTTCTTTTTTCTTAGATTTATGAGAGATTGATCTGTTTTAAAAGGCAGCTTTTTTAACTTCTGAATCATTCTGATTTTTAACTAATTTCTACTTTCAATCATTTCCTCATTTCTTTTTTGTTATCTTTTCCCTTTTTAAGTTGGTATTGTTCTTTTCCAAATTTCTTAAGTTGATTGCTTAACTCCGGAGTGGCTAGAGTTATTTGGAAAACTACTTTTTAAGGTATAAGTGA
The DNA here is from genome assembly GCF_000298275.1 of Orycteropus afer afer. Taxonomy (NCBI): domain Eukaryota; kingdom Metazoa; phylum Chordata; class Mammalia; order Tubulidentata; family Orycteropodidae; genus Orycteropus; species Orycteropus afer. The sequence goes on from NW_006921625.1 coordinate 7,228,445, forward strand.
TTTTTAAGCTGTTTTTATTTAAAATCTCATACCACCTTATATGCAGAGTGCATGGTCAGTAGCATTTCTGACTTTAGCAATCCATGTTCCCTGTATAGCCTAGCATATGCGATCAGTGTCTCATAGCTTTCCCTCCTTGTCTGCAGTGCACAGGTTTGATCCTTATTTACCACGTGCAGTTCTGTGGGCAGAGGCTCTGGCTCTGGCTCACTGCTCTCCCCCAGCGCCACGCCCCATACCTGGCTTGTGGTCCACATCCAATAAATATTGGTTGATTCAACGTAACCTATTAGATCAGTGATTATCTTTTAAGTCTTTGGAAAATATTCTTTCACCTGTAAGTAATGTACGAGTTTTCTGCTAGAGGACTTTTTCTCTGTCCTTTATAATGTGTTCCATAAACTCTACAAGGTTTCTAAGCATCGGGCGCTTTTCACCAACATCTCCTGGGATGCACTCCACCCCTCAGGTACAAGTCCTTTCACCTCAGGAAGTTCTCCGGTTGCATCTTCGTCATTTCAGCTTCCTCCTTCAGGAACACCTCAAGCTCTTCATCCAGAGTCAGGCTGGCATGCCCCAAGAGCCTTGAGGGGGTTGTCCTGGGTCCAAGGCCGATGGTCAAAGCCAAATGCCCACACAGGCCTGGGAGCAGCAGTCATTTTTTCCTGAGCACTAATCATGTGCTGGGCTTTGAGCTACCGAAAGGATACACCTAACAGAGGCTTGGTGAATGAGAGAGTCCATAACAAGTGAATTCACTGGCTTTTGTTGTCATCTTTCCTGTGGGATGTGCTCACCTGTAGTCCCCTCAGAAGAAACTGAGTGAAATGCCTGGGTGAAACCAAACCCCTCTGGACACAAGCCTAGTAACACTCTTCTGGGAGCCCCACCACCTTTCAGGCCACATGCCACCAACATACCTGTCCTTGCCACTTCCATTCTTCACGTTCACATCTGTGCCATTCGAAACCAGGATTTTCACAAGCCTGAAGGAAACATGTTTATGAGGACCACTGATGGCTGGGAACCATGACTCGGTACAACTGAGCAACGTCGCATATAGGACAAATCTCTGCAGTGCCGCCTTCTCCCAGAGGCCCACTGCTTTTAGAGACAAGGCAACAGAAGACCAGAAAACTACCATTGCCCCCTGCCCTGCCTCCGCAAATAACATGCGTTCTCTATGTTTGCTTGCCAGCTGCCCCCTCCCCGACTATTTCTGCAAACACATTATGCTAATTTTTTCACAGCAACCTGTAAAGAAGCAAAGTTGGAGCAGCTGCACTTGGGGGAGGGAACAGCTGGTCAACAAACATAGAAGGTAAGTGTGATTTGTTGAAAAAATATGGGACCTCTGTGTTCTTGAATCTGGAGCCAGATTCAAAAATACACGAGAAGGAAGAAGTACTCAACATAAAAAGTGGGGTTTCCACCCTCTGCATAGATCACAGAAAACAAACATACTATAAGAAACAAAGTGGACTGATGAAATAATTCACTGTCATTTGAATGATCATTTCTAACACATTCTCAAATGTATTTAATGAAAATACATCTCCACATTTTTCCAAATATTGTCTTAGCAATTAAAATACAAAGGTGATTGAAAAAATAAGACATCAGTACGTATGCTTATCACTTCTTTTTTTGGGGGGAGGAGGGTGAATGGGCAAACTGATCTTTACTTGGCTGACCTGGAAGGCTTGCCCTCATCTCGGGCATTGGCCTCAGCTGTTTACCAAAACTCACTGTACAGTATTTACAGCAACCTGCTAGAGACGCAGTGGCCTCTGAGCAATTAGGGAAGGGGTCAGAATAAGCCGGGGAGCCAACCTCTGAAACCAAGGTGGAGGCAGAAATCTCTCGGTGTGATTTGAGGGAAGAATAAGGGCGAAAGGATAAGGGAGGCTGGTGAGGTAGACGTGAGGGAGGAAGTTGAAGTATCTAGCAGCCTTTGGAGCAGAGATGGGCAGAGTCACCTAGACAGAGTCCTGAAATTCTGATTTGGCGTTTGAAGGGGAAAAGCTACCATAAGCCACTTCTGTGAGAAAAGGCAGTTAGACTCTTACAGACCAAACCTCCCATCACCCCTTCGTATTCGTGGGACAGGGGCCTGAGAAGGTGAGAAAGAGATGTCTACACATGGCATCCTCAAAAACATGAAGAGGACAAGGGAAAGAGAATCGAGGGAGCCAGCGACAGTGTAATAAACGGGGAGACCACCAGGGCTCCGGCACAATGACAGGCAACGACGAAGGCTGTATCTCCGAGGGAATCTACGCGGGAAGCTTGTTCTCCAGAACTAAGAGCTGCCTCCCCTTCTTAAAAAGAAATTCAAATTCCAGTCCCTGGTTTTCCCAGGAGACACACAAGACATGGGATGTAATTAAGCGGCTGCCTCTCTTCTGGTAACATGGGATGATACAGTTTACCTTCTCTGCTTTGTTATTTAAAAAAAAAAAAAAAAAGGCTGAATTTGTAAGTCATGATGGGGTACAACTTTGGAAAGGGAGAGTTGCCTCCACAGCCCTTTGGCTTCCCAGGCCGACCTGAGCCTTGGGTTGGGGAGTTTAACATCCCACCATCCACTCAGAGGCGAGAAGAGCCCTACCTGGTGTATCCTTTCTGGGCAGCGACCATCAGAGCAGTAAAGCCAAACTTATTGGGAACATCAACCTTGACGTTGCTTGGGAGAAACACAGAGAGAAGAGGTTAACATGCTGTGTATGGCTCCCTGTAGGCTGGCCATGACAGCACTGGCTGGGCTCAGGTGGCTACGATGGTTCATTTTACCGAAAATCCCTATTTCTTCTGGGCCATTAAGTTTCTGTTGTCGTAGACTGCCCTAATATTTTAAAAGATTCAAATGTACAGGAATAGAAGAGCAAATTGCTGTAATTTCCCTTAAAATAGGCCCTCCTTTCAACTCAAAACCATTGTGTGCTGTGATAAAACCACCCGTGAAGAGCGAAGCGTCTTTGAATTCTGAGCACCCATCTGCTGCAGACGTGCTCGGCTCCACCCGACAGGAGCCTGCCTTTGTGAAGACCTGTGTTTTTCTCTCAAATCCCCGTCACCTCCTCATCTTGAAGTGATGTCAGTCAAAGAAGGAAGCGAAGCTGCTGGATGCCAGCCGGGAGGCTTGGGCTGTCTGTGGGAACACTGTCATCTCCAACCTAGAGCCCCGGTTCACTAATGGCACTCAGAATCCTGACTCTAGATAGCCTTGTCTATTTTCATGTAGATGGCAGCTGCATATGGGAGCCCCTCTGAGGTGAGTGTCCTCGCCCTTGCCTTCTGAGGTCTCAGAGTCTCTCAACTGAGAAACCAGCCAATGCTCTCATTCCCTGACCCCATCAGCAAGCAGCTTTAAGTGCTCCGGGGTGAGACCTGCCTGAGTGCGTGACATGCAAGCAGGGGTCAGAAATGGTTTCTAAGAAGGGCTGACCCCCAGACAGGTCATCTCCTTTGATCATTTTACTGAAACAGTTACAGAATATACCATAAGCTTACAGTCAGTCTCTCCCTCACTGCACTGCACTCACCGGGCACCTCACATCCACTCTGGAGCTAGATTCAAAGGCCCAGGAAATGTTAGGGGAGCAAAATAAAGCCACATCACACCCACACACTTTGTGGGCATTTATTTAAAAAAAAAAAAAAAAAAGACCTGGTTGAACCCTCTCACCCTCCTTGAAGGATTCGAATAAGCAGCTCTTCATCGTTCACGTTGACAGCGCGATGGAAGTGCTCGCTACTTATGGGTTCCCCTAAAGAGATGAGAACGAGCAGTCATCAGAGGGCAGCAGCAGAAGCTTCCTCCCGGCCCCTCACCATCTGTGCCCTTGAGCCCATGAGCACATTCACCTCCATGAAGGCACTTGGCCATCCAGTGAGCCCAGCTTGTCCTACCATCACTGCTTTCCCTGAAAAAGACCATGCCTCCACACGACAGGAACAACATGCAATCTGACCTAAAGCTTTGGGGGGTCTGGGTGGTGCACTGATTAAGTGCTCTGCTGCTAACTGAGAAGTAGGTGATCAGAGCCCACCAGCTGCAGGAGAAACACCTGACAATGTGCTCCCGTAAAGGTTACAGCCCTGGAAGCCCTGGGGGACAGTCTACTCCGTCCTGTATGGTCACTATGATAGGAATCAACTAAATGGCACACCACAATAGAGTCTGGGACATTTTCAAGTTATCAAAGTATTGCTTTGTGAATGTTATTTTGCTATTTGATAACAATCCTTTCAGATTTCATAAGATAGGCTAGAGTTCTGCAGACTCTTCATTATTCTTTAACCATGTTCATGGCAGATGCCAAGCCCAATTGGCACAACATACTACACAAAAACATTGTTTTGCATCCTACTTTGTCGAGTAGAGACTGGGATCTTAAAAGCTTCTGAGAACCCATCTAAGATACAACAACTGGTCTCTACTCATCCAGACCAAAGTAGAATAAAGATATGTGGAACAATTAGTCCAAAGGACTAGTGGACCTCAGCCTACCTCACCCTGAGACCAGAAGAACTAGATGGTGCCCAGCTACCAGGGTCAACTTCTTGGAAAGGGACCAGTGCAGAAGATCCTAGACAGAGTGGAGAAAATGTGGAAAACTCAAAGTCATGAAAAAAAGACGTGGCTTACTGATCTGAGAAAGTGCTGAGATCCCCAAGACTCTGGCTCCTAGTCACCCTTCAGGCCCAAAATTAAACTTAATCCCATGGCTTTCAGTCAAAAAACTGGCCTACAAAGTGAGCAATTACATGAGGGAGGTACACACCGACAATCAAGCCTGGGAGATCAGAAGGGCAGCGTTTGCACAGGGAGAAAGCTCAGAGGGCAGGAATGCAGAGGAAAGGAGGCCCCGGGAGGAGGTAACCACAGGGAGGAGGTGGGCATTGCAAACAATGTCATGAAACAAAATGAACTACTGAATGGAGAATGAATTTGCTCTGTACACTTTCCCCCAAGTAACAATAAATAGGCCCAAAGCCAAGTTAAGACTTAATGTCTCCTTAAAGGAAAAGCTCAGCTATAGCAGCAATGTACCTGTTCTGTCAGAAAGTCATCACGCTACTTGGACAACAAGCAATAAAAAGACTGCTTTAACGTCTGCTATCCAGAACCTTAACTTGTCCCAGGACACGATACTCATGTGGCCTTGTCTTTCCTGAGCACTGGGGGCACGAGGGCTCCTCCACAGGGAGGTGGGGCTCCACCACAAAGTGGGCAGAACAGACCAGAAGCAGGCATCTAAGGAACATGAAAAGCAACAAGCGGCCCTTTGTCTGGGAACGTGAGCTCCTCCCAGAAGAGGAGTGGGCACGAATTCAGCAACGAGGCACAAGTTCAGGTCAAGGACAAAGGACAAAGTGGAAACCACCCATGCTGCACCTCCATAAGGCACCAACCTACCTCATGGCTCTACTCACTTCACATGCCAACCTCCAGCTCTGAAGTAAGTATCACAGACTTACGTCAAATAGGACCGTGAAGCACTCGCAATGGCATGAGGTCACGGCCTCCACACCTGTCTGCTGTGGAGGTTACAGACGCATGGTGGCAGCTGTCATCCTGTCCTTTGGTACAGCCCCTCCAATCTTGTCATGCCCAGTCTCTTCCCACACTTAGAACACCTCCCTGGCCCAGACAGGCACTTGAGTTTATGATCCCTGTCTGGAGAAGGTCTCATTCACTCACTCATTCAACACTGAGTGTCTCATGTGTCAAGTCTAATGCTGGACACCGGGGACCTTAGAGACTCAGACAACATTTCCATCGCAGTGCCCACTTCTGGCCCACACTGACTGAGCGCCTAAAAGGCAACAGCCGCCACTCTGGAACCCGCCCCCCCCCTGCCCCCCGGGTTCCTGCAGGGCTCACCCCACCACTGCACCTGCCTCTTCCAGTCGGGCCTACAGAGGTGCCTCGGCCATTGGCCACAGGCTGCAGGAAATCTCTGCTCCCCTCCTTACACTGGGGGCCTCTGGAGAGTCAGCTCTCTGGCACAGGCACCACCTGACTCGGTTTCCTAAGGTTTCAGCCATGCACAGGGAACCATGCCAAGTACACTGGGAAAATAGGGAATGGAACAATGAAGGGGTGGCTGTGGGAACCCCCATCAGCAGACATCCTTTCCTTTTTCCTGGTATAAGATAAATTTATGCCAAGTTAACATTGTTCTAAATTAATGCTCTTGTCTGCTAGAGCCTGCCAACCTCCTAAGGACTGTCCTCAGCCACAGTATACTTCCTCTTTGTCATCCCACACACATTTTCAGACCCAAAGCTTCTAACGGAAGTATCGTGATAAACCAATGACAGCCAGGCCCACAGCCACCCATGGACTCTCAACAGAGCTCATCCTAGCCTGGCTAGTCTCAACATGGAAGGGTGGGGGATGGGGAGGCCAAGGGTTTTGCCCCATCCCCTGGGCTCTGGCAATGTCTGGAGACATTTTCGGTTGCCACACCCAGGGCAGGGTCCTACTGGCACCTAGCGGGTCAAGACCACATATGCTAACTGAGCAGCCCACCACGTACAGGACGGCCCCACACCTATCCAACCCAGACAGCACCAGTGCCGAGGCTGAGCGGCTCTGGACTAGAGGATATGGACTTAAAATGACGTCATGGGATCCTGCCACCTTTAGGTGGACAAACTAAGCCCCTAGGAACATTCCCTTCCCTCCAGCTCCCTAGAAAGGAGGGAAAGACTGGTGGGGTTGTCAGTCTCTACTATTCCACAAAACAGCCCCCCCACACACACACACACACACACACACTTCTACAACCCTCAAATGTCAATTACCACCAAAATGTACAAACAAGTCATCTACACAGTCACCTATAAGAACACACGAGGCACACTGCATTCCTGTTAAGTTTTAAAACATGGTATCCTAAATCAAACTTTGTGAATTAAGCTGTATACAGGACTGTCTACATGCTTCTCAGAGTCTCCTTCAAACCACAAAACTGAGGCCTGGAAGGTTGAGTGGGTGGTCCGAGGTCCCAGCTAGTACCAGGCAGCTAGTACCAGAGCAGCTAGTACCAGGCAGCTAGTACCAGAGCAGCTAGTACCAGAGCAGCTAGTACCAG
>NW_006921625.1:7235675-7254892 GCF_000298275.1 Orycteropus afer afer
GCAGCTAGTACCAGGCAGCTAGTACCAGAGCAGCTAGTACCAGAGCAGCTAGTACCAGAGCAGCTAGTACCAGAGCAGCTAGTACCAGAGCAGCTAGTACCAGAGCAGCTAGTACCAGGCAGCACCAGCGCTCAAGGCCACGCTGCTTGGAGGGGACACGCCTCTCTGTTGATGGTTTAATTGACGATGCTGACCAATTCACTAGGGGCTTCCATTTTCTTTACATTCTGAATACCAACAAACATTTTAAATAAAAATACCTCCGGCACCCCCAGCCTGCTTAATGAAAGGGGATGCCCACGCAACTTCAGCAAAGTGCTGCCTTCTGGGATTTTAAGGGGCTTTCTAAACCCTGTTTCTGCCCCGACCACCTGCATCCCATGCCCTGGTCCTAGCTGCCTGGCAAGGCTCCCCCACAGGGCACTGCTCCCAGCCACCCTACCAGGAAGCTCTGCAGCATGCAGATCAGAAAACGGGGTGAACTCACCACGTGCTTACCACTAGAGGACTGTTTGCCTCAAAGACTGGGGCATTTTGATATTGTGATCTAATTCAAATAAACATTTTGCCTGTTCCTACTTCTGTAAGAGATAACCGGCGCTCGAATCACTGAGGACAAAGGTGACTTCCTCACAGAGGGGGAAGCAGCAGACATGGTCATCATTCCCTGCTTGCTGAACCTCAGCAAAAGGAAGCCACGCGGGGGGCGCCTTTCTCGGCATTAACTTGGGAGTCCTCCTCACCCCACGCCCAGGCCCCAGGCACCGAGGAGGAGCACGGGAACACCCGGATCAGCTCAGGCCCACAACGCCCCACGGCCGGCACGAGCAGAGGAGGAAAACAAGCGGAGAGCCCCGTGTCCTGGCACACAGCTCTCCCTCCTCTGCCCGCTACAGGAGGCGGCACAAGGAACACGGCAAACGCCAGAGCGGACAGGACGCTCCTCTCCTCCTGCCCAAGTCCTCCGAGACTGCGGGCCCAGCCCAAGGCACTGCCATCGAGGAGTGCAACGCCACACAGAAACGGCAGCACCGTCCCTCTGTGCATTTGTGCTTCTAGAGTCACCCTGAGCGCTACAATTCCAAGCATTAAACGGCCCTGCCTGCGGGAGGTGCCCACACACAGACGCCGGGGAAGGCCTGCTACCCTGGGTGGGGCTCAGCGGTGAGGGGGACACCCACATCCCAGCACCACGTGAGGGCAGAGTGGTCCACGGGAAGCATTGTTCCGCTAAGAGGCCGCTGCGCTCAGATGTGCGGCAGCGGATGGTATCGTGAGAACAGCTCCCTGGGTGGCCTTTAAATCTCTATCAAAGTTGTGAATAAATGCTGAGCTCACTGGGGGAAGATATTTGCCAATTAATAAGCAGCAGCTGTTTTTCTTTCTTTCAAGGCCCCACTGATTAAAACTGCATGTCTAGTTTAAGCAATAGTCTCCTGGACTTTACCTGGAAGTAAGAACGAATTTTAAAGGCAGAACATCCTCTATTCAAACAAAGTACATGCCTCTATGATTCATTAAAACACTTTCAAACCAACGCAAATGATCGGCCCACAGCAGCTCTTCCCTTGTTTTGTTGAACGTGTGTATTTATAAGTCTTTGTTCAGCGTGCTCTGCCTCCTTAAGGGGGCCGCTTTGGAAACGATAAATGAGACAATAGCCTAGGAGAGCAGTAGCTCCCCGGCAGAGCTAAGAGCCTGCCCAGACACATGACCCTCACCTGGGCGTCCTCAACACACAAAGAACTCACTCAGCTTCTGCTGGTTGGCCTCTTTCCCTTAGCATCAAAACTCCCGAAAGTCATGGTGAGAAAGAGCCCTCTTTTCTGATCTGCATTGCCCTCATTTAACCGGCCTCGTCAGAACTCTTCTCTGACCACTTCCTGGGTGGAGCATCACCTGGGAGGGTTGAGAGCCGCACTCTCAGCTCTAACTCAACATTCTCAGTTTGCTAAACTGAGACCCCATCCCCTAATGCCCTGTTTTCCGACTGAAGATGTTATGGGCTAATGCAAAATCGGAATCATCTCTAATCCACAGCAAAATTTCCGTGCACACAGGCCTACGAGACAACTGGAATCCACAGAAAATACATGCAAGATGCAAGCCAAACACCACACTCAACAGAACTTTCAGATGTTTTTACTTGTTCGAGGAAGCTTTCCACTGTGCACCCAAAATGGACTGGTCAACACCTGCAGGGGCGCTCAGCAGGGATCTTCCTGGCCATTTGAGTCTTTCCAACATTCCATCTCAAAAATGGACACAAAGTGGACACAAATATCTTTAAGATCTTTTAAAATGCAGGTTACGGAAAATACTTGCACCCTGTAAATGAACTGGTGTGAGGTCTGCTCAGGGGCTCTGTGGGCAGCCTCTTCTGAATATCACCCCCCTGTGGGGCTCTCTCCCCTCTGCCAGGTTTTGTCTTGAGTGGAAGAATTAACGGGAATCCTGCCTTCCTCCCAGTATCCCCGGGAATCAGACATGTGTGTCGTGTCATGCCGCATGTAGTGAAGTCATCCAAAAGGGACAAAATCCTACATAATCCTCCTCACCTAAAGCCAACCAAACAGGTGGCCTGACTCCTCACATGGAGACGCTCATCTGGCCACACCCCTTTGGCCCATTTCCTAAGCAAAGCGACTCTACCCTCGTGTCCCAAACGGACACTATGTAACATGACAACCCTGGCTCTCGTCATTCACTGAAGCGCAATTAGAGTCCCCTTGTGTGGTGGCAAGACCTACCCGGGAAGCTATCTCATCACAGTGTTTAAAAATGGAACAGCTTTAATCCAGCACTGCCACGTCAAAGCAAGACTTGGCCCTGGGCAGCTCGTCACCCTCATTCATCCTGAGGGGCTTTAAGATACTCACTGGTCGTGGACACCATGACGACTGGGCTGTACTGGTATTCTCCAGAGGGGCTGGTGACCTTCAGTCGAAACCGGTAGAGCGTCCTGGGCTCTAGACCTTCCACGACGTGCTTTGTCGCGTATCCCCTATGTGGAGGAAGACACCGAGCTGATCACACAGATGCTAAGTCGTGGGCCCCGGCCAAGTGTTACAAGGGCAGTGGTCTCAGGGGCCTAGCTGCGACTTGATGTGCTTCTAGGACAACAGGTCTCTTGAGGGATCCCCCAAGCTACATCCATTTCCCAGGGCTGCCAGAACCTCAACGTCCCTTTGCTGCCCAAAATCCTGTCTGGCAGCTACCTGAAACCCAGGTATTCCTTTTCCAATCCTTTATCTAAACTGTTCTTTCTTTGTACCTCAGAGGCTTGATTTTTGAGGGATTTTGGGTGGCCCTATTTCCAGCCTCAATGCCCAATACAGTCCTTGGTCACCTCTCTTCAGGACCCTCTCCACAGCTCCCTGGAGTTGGGGTCCACCACCATTGTTTTCCCTGTTCTTTCTGGTTTTTCCTTCTTGCAGAGCACCACCCACCCCCATGATCAAACCATGCTTTGAGGTCCCAACTGATCTTTCAATGTTTACATGCAGCCTCAACAGTTACACATTAACTCCAGTCCATGCAACTCAACACATACACACACACACACACTCACACACACTAGTGCCCAAGGCTTGCGAGGTCCTGCATATAATGGGGATGCAGCCCTGGACCAGCTCAGGGTCGAGATGACCCTATCAGCGGTGAGTGACCCTGCCTTCTGCTCATGGTGTGGCAAGAAGAGAGGGCCATCGGGGACAGTGAGGAAATGACAGAGCTGAGCTGAAATGACAGTGCTGGAGTCAGCATCATTCCCGCTGAAGCCCCACTGAGAGCATGGCTGTGAACCTGGGCCAGGTGAACAAGCTAACTCCTCACTGTCCATGATGTGACCCGACTCCCAGACCCCAAAAACCACCGTCTGTCCCAGCAGAGCAAGCGCAAGCCAAGTGCATCGCTGGACAGCAGACACGAGGCTGGACCTGGGGGCACAAATCTCTCCCAAGGAGAGCCCAGGAAGGTTTGCAAGTCCCTTCTCCCAAACTCATCCAGCAGGTAAGTAACTCCCCTCCACTGTGAGGAGTGAGTAGAAGGCAGGGAGAGCCCAGGAGAGTGTCTTCCAGGGGTGGGGCCCCAATGTTAAGTGGGAATGAGATGAGGTGAGGCACTTCCCTCACCTACGGGTAAAGATTTCCCAGGCAGACAGATGGGGGGTGAAGATAATAACAGGCATAGCACGAGAAACAATGCTGAATTGGAAGGACACGGGACACCCAGGGAGCAGCACTGTCTACTCCGGTGAGTGTGAAGGGTGGCCGAGGAGACTGGAGACAGATCAGACCAGGCGAGACTGGACATGAGTTCCTATGAGAGGAGTCTCAGGTAGATCTGAAGACAGAAAATCATTTTGAGAACTGGGAAATATTTATAAAGACTCTCAGTCTTTGAAACAAAGTGGACACTCTGAGGCCTTTTTCATGTCACCAATTACTTCAGGCCCTAAAATCTAAGATGACTTCTTAGCTATGGCTCTAACAGAGAGCTGAGAGACAGGCCAGGACCGTGAAGTTGGCCTCTGACAAGCCCTCCCACACCTGCACGTCCACGTCCTCCCCACCTTGAGCAGGTGGGATGTGGCAGAAGTGGTGCTGTGTGAGGTCTGGGACTGGCCCTCAAGATACCTGGAAGCTTCCACCTTTGCTCTCTTGGGAGGCAGCCACCATGTAAAGTTCAGCTACCCTACTAGACAGAGTGGTCACTTGGTAAGAGGGGCCCTGGAGGATGAGAGACAGTGAAGAGAGAAGCCACAGCCTAGTCAGCCCATAGCTGGCCTGGTCACGCTTGCCAAGGCATCAGACAGAGAGGAGTGAAGCCTCTTGGGACTCCGGTCCCAGTAGAGCTTCCTCAGGCAGACACTACAGGGAAGCCAGGATAAGCCTGCTCAAATTTCAGAGTCAGGAGCAAACACCTGACTGTTTTGCTGTAAGCCTCTCTGTTGTGGGTGGTCTGTTACATAACAACAGGTAACCTATGCATTGTGTCGTCAAAAAGAAATTGTAAGAAAGTGTGGCGCAATGAATTACTTGGATGGCACTTCTAGCCATGGTCTTTGACTCCCACCAGATGACTGGGTGGGGCTATACAAACATAAGGAAATTGGATAGCTTGTGAGTAACGTAAATAATCTGGCACCTTGTGGGTGTGGAACCACACAAATAAGGTGTACTGAACTCCAACGTGGGGATTGGTTAGTTTCGTTATTCAGCTAGGCTTAAAGTGAACCCTCATACAGGCAGAAGGGGGATATCACTGCCATCAAGAAAGAAGAGCCAGAGTGGATTGAAGCACATCCTTGGACCGGGGATCCCTGCACTGGACATCCTCGGCAGAAAGATGGCCGGCCAGCCAGCAGAGACAAGCAAGAGACACGAGACAGAGCAGCAGGCTTGCCAGCCCACGGAGAGAGAAAGCTGAGTGTCCTTGGGCAGGAGGCTTGCTGGCAGAGTGGGCTGCACCTAGGCATGCCTATCAGGAGAGCTAAAAGAGCTTTATAATACTCACCCGAGCAGGGCAGAGGCCAGACTGAGAGGCAAGGGGCAGAGAGGTGTGCCTGAGGGCATAGCTGAGGGGAGACTGTCCTGATGGAAGAACTGTATCCTGAGCGTGTTCCTGAATCTGAATTGTAGCCTGTTACTTCCCTAATAAACCCCATAATCATGAGTATTGTCTGTGAGTTCTGTGTGCCCATTTCAATGAATTATCAAACCCAGCAGAGGAGGAGTGCTGTGGGAGAGATGGTTCACATCAGAGTTGGCACAAAGGCTGGAGGGTGGTGGCCTGTCTGGACTCATAAGACTTAGGCTGCTGATGGCAATTCTGTCTTCTTCTTGTGACATTAAAGGAGGTCAGAAGATACCGATTCCATGCCCTTTTTGCAAAAGGCAATGAAGAAATGACACCAGTAGCATGAAAAGAAACCAAGAACGTTTGAATCAAGAAACCAAGGAAACAGACATGTTAGAAATAGATATGAATACCTTTACTGTCAAAGAAAAGCCCTGAAAGCCGAGGTAAATGTTCAAGAAACTGTGATGGGCTGTAGCAACATAACAGCCCAAAATCTATTCGCCTGGCACAAAATCATTCTCCCATGAACCAGCAGATTTTACTGTAACTGAACACAGGTCCTTGAATCCTTAGATATATGAACCGTAGAAACTGAATCCCCAACAATTTGTAGCATCTAACAAGGTCTCCAAGAACCTGAAGAGAACTAGAATATCGAAGCCCCAAAGGAATTTGATGCCATGTGGCAAAGACGTCACAAAGATGTAGACTAAAACAAAACCAGAAGTACCTCAATAATGTCCAGTATCACTAAATATCCTAAGATCACGCTGAAGCCAACAGCACCTTCTTAAGGTTTAGAAAGGGAAATAACAATTGTTTTAGAAAACATGTTACTGAGCACATCTGTCCTTAGGAAGTAGCATTTCCTCCCACTGGAACGTCAGCTGCATATTCTAACTGGTTCCTACACAACTGTCTAGCGTACTTGTCAGTCGAATGAATTAGTCTTATTCTGGGGCTGGAAAGTCTCACATCATCAACAGAGATGGCCCCCATGGAGAATACTGAGACAAAGGAGGGTCCTGGGACACAACTGCCCACTGGGTGGTGGCAGTGTTGTCATTAGGTGCTGTCAAGTCTATTTCAACTCATAGTGACCTCATATTGCAGAGTAGAAACACCCCATCTGGTTTTATAGCCTGGTTTTCTAGTGATCTTTACGGGAGCAGGTCATCAGGTCTTTGTCCCTTCAGAGCCACTGGGTACATTTGAACTGCCTACTTTTCAAGTTAGCAACTAAGCAGTTAACCACTGAACTACCAGGACTCCTTGTCCATTGGAGTACTTCACAGTTTATAGCACAGACAGGGATGACTGACCAAAGTAACTCAGAACCCTATGGAGAAGCACAACTTAACACCGCCTCAATAAGGTGACCAAGAATCTTAGAATTATTTCTACAGTAGAGGAAAATACTCAAGAATGTAAAACATACCCTTATTTTTGTTATCATCCATCAGCAAATATTTGATACAAGAGCTGATGGAAGACAAAACAAACCAAATGTCAGAACACCCATGGACTGTGTGTCACCAGATTTCTCCTCTATTTATTCTCATCAGCCTGTGTTCCAGTCCAGTGTCACACTGATAACCACAGCATTTGTCTCTCCAGACCAGACCTCTCCCCAGGTTCCTCCTTCTCCAACTGCCTCCTTGACATCTCCACTTGGATGTCTAATAGTCCAGCTGGACCTTCGAATCCACTTGCAGTCTTCCCATCTTTGTTGCTCTGGTTCCTCAGGCCAACAGGCTTGGTGGCTGCCAAGCCTGGCTTACTGGCTGTTCCTCCCCCGATTCTACATCTCTGCCCCCGTGGACTCAGACAGCCATGACTCACTTTGAGCAATAACATATATGCCCATTCTGGGTGGGAACATCAAGAAAGAGTGTGCCATGCCCTCCTCCCCTCTGCCCATGTGACTGGCAACATTCCAGAGGCTGCACCATCAGCCTGGGCCATGGAGTGAAGATAATGTGGAACTGGTGCAATGGCCCACACACACAAGATATTTGACATCGTGTGAGAAACGAGCCACTCTTATTGTCAGCCACTGAGACTTCACAACTGATGGTTAATGCAGCTTAGCTTGGTCTGTCCTGGCTATTATATAACCCTTGACCATCCTCTTCTCTCATCTCTTATCTGGTCCACCACCAATTTTTTCAAATCTATCTTTAAAATATAACCTGAATTCAACTGCTTCTCCCACTCTGGTCCATTTTCTCTAGCCTAAGTTACTGCAAATGCCTCCTCATCAGTCCTCCTTGCAGCCTCAACTCAGAAGCCACAGTGATGCTCATGAAACCATGCCTCCTACCCAGCCTAACAGTCTCCAATGGCATTCCCCATCTCTCTCTCTCAAAGTTCTTTTGATACCCCACAACACACTAATGGAAAGTTCTTTTGATAACCCACCAAATATTTACTACCTCAAAACCCAAAGGGGGTCTTCTATGAGTTGGAATCAACTCTATGGCAGTGAGTTTGGTTTTTTTGTTTTAAGACACTAGTGTTACCTCCCCATGACCTCCTCTGTTCCTTCTTTATCTCCTCCCCATGTCCCTGGAATACACTAGGCACACTATGAGTGTGCAGATGTACTACTAGTATACATAGTAGTGGTCTACTATGCCACTCCTACCTCAAGGCTTTGCACTTGCTATTTCCTCTTCCTGGAATGGTCTTCCTCCAAGAATTCCCAAAGCTCTAGCTACCCCTCACTTGCTTCAGGTCTTTATTCAGAAGTTACCTTCTCAGAAACTTTCCTCACCTCCACCCCAGGCCCCAACTCTTCCTAGGATTTCTCTCTTTAGTATTTATCACCATCGTGGGAGCTCTGGTGGCATAATGCCTAAGGCATTTGACTGCTAACCAGAAGGCTGGTGGTTCAAACCCACCAGCCACTCCTGAAAAAGAAGAATGGGAAATCTGGACAATCTACTTCCATAGAGATATCACCTAAACCCAAGGAGGGATCGCTATGAGTCAGATTTGACTTGACAGCAATGAGTTCAGTTTGTTTGTTTTTAAAGGGAAAACCTCATGAATACCAGTGGAACACTGATACAGTGCTGCAAGATGAGCCCATCAGGTTGGAAAGCACTCAAAATATGACAGGGGAAGAGCTGCCTCCTCAAAGTAGAGTCAACCTTAGTAACGTGGATGGAGTAAAAGTTCTGGGACTTTCATTTGCTGATGGAGCACAACTCAAAATGAGAACAGCTGCAAATGTCCATTAATAATGGGAACATGGAATGTACAGAGTACGAATCTAAGAAAATTAGGAGTTGTCAAAAATGAAATTGAACACATAAAGATTGATATCCTAAGCATTAGTGAGCTCTGGTATTGGCCATTTTGAACCAGAAAATCATATGGTCTACTATGCCAGGAATGACAAATTCCAGAGGACTGGCATCACACTGTCAAAAAGAAAATGTCAAGATCTATCCTGAAATACACAATGCTGACAGTGATAGGAAAATGTCCATAAGCCTACAAGGAAGACCAGTTACAACTACCACTATGCAGGTTTATGTGCCAACTACCAAAACCAAAGGTGAGTAAATTGAAGATATTTACCAACTTCTGCAGTCAGAAATTGACCAAACATGCAACCAAGATGCATTGATAATTACTGGTGATTGGTTCATAGTGCCTAAGGCATTTGACTGCTAACCAGCAGGCTGACAGTTCAAACCCACCAGCCACTCCTCAGAAGGAAGGTTGGGCAATCTACTTCCATAGTGGAATGGCCAGACTTTGTCCCACCTACTTTGGTCATGTTGGCAGAAGGCACCAGTCCCTGTAGAAAGATATCATGGTTGGTAAAGCAGAGGGTGAGTGCAAAAGGAGAAGACCCTCAACAAGATGGACTGGCACAATGGCCACAAAGAAGGGCTCAAGCACAGCAAGGATTGTGAGGATGTCACAGGACCAGGCAGTGTTTTGTTCTGTGGTACGCAGGGTCGCTATGAGTTGGAGTTGATTTGATGGCACCTAACACCACCACCACATTGTAAGTGGACTTGAAGCACTTAACTGATGAAGAACAAAGACTACAGTGTCCAGGATGGATTACACTTGAACATAAAGAAAACAAAAATCTTCACAACCAGACCAATAAGCAACATCATAATTAACAAAATTTGAAGTTGTCAAGGATTTCCTTTTACTTAGATCCATAGTCAACACCCAAGGAAGCAGTAGCCAAGAAACTGAATCACGTGTTGCATCAGGCAAAAGGCCTCTGTAAAGTGTCAAAAAGGAAACATGTTACTTTGAGGACAGACTAAGATGTGCTTGACTCAAGCCATGGTATTTTCACCCACCTTGTAAGTGTATGAAAGCTGGTCAACCAGAAGGAAGACTGAAGAATTGATGCCTTTGAATTATGGTATTGACAAAGAATACCGAAGGTACCATGGACAACCAGAAGGAGGAAGCAATCTGTCTTGGAAGAAGTACATTCTGGCTAGAATGCTCCTTGAAAGCAAGGATGGGAAGACTCCTGTAATCTCCTTTGGACATGGTATCAGGAAGGACCAGTCCCTGGAGAAGGACATCATGCTCGCAAGAGTGGAGGATCAGTGAAAACAGCAAGGCCCTCATTAGATGGATTAGCACAGTGGGCCGACAAGTGCACGATAAGGACAGCAACTGCCACAGGAGTTCAGAGGGAGGAGATGAGACACCAGAGGGGAGCTTCTCAATGGAGGCAGACTCTCACTTGGGCCTGAAGGATAAGCAAAAGGAAGGATAAGCAAAAGAAAGGATGGGCTGACTGCAAGGCTGACCGCCATCCGCACGCCTCCTCCAGGCCTGATGGTGAGGGAAACTTCATTCTGAACAGGGAAAACAGCTAAACACATGTGTCCAAAAAGTCAAGACACATTAAAAAACGAAGAAGGCAGATCACGTTGGAGGGTCTGTGCTCAGAAATAAGAGGTGACATTAGAGGCAGAGTATGGGAAAATCTGTGAAGGCATCAGATGTGGCCTGAAGAGGCTTGACCTTCATCCTGCAAGCCAAGGAGACCCACTGAAGAGCCCATGACAAAAGGAAGAGTAAAAAGAAAATTCACTTAGCAAACAGGATGAAGGGAGAGAAGGCAAGCAGAGGAGGACAAGGCCAATCCATTCAACCAACAAATCGACTAGCATTGTAGGACCTGGGGATGCAGCCGTGAACCAGTCAGAAACGGTGCTTAGCTACAGCAGGGGGAAGCGACGTTGCAAGCACCCACATCACAAGCCTGATGTGGGAGGCTGCAGAGAGCAATGCCCTGAGGCACAGAAGGGATCTTGCAAAGGGAGAACTCACAGAACCAGGTGACTGGCTGCGAGAAGCCACGAGGCACAATCATACCAAAGATGACTCCTAATTCAAGACTGGCCGGTGGCTAACGGTAGATGTGTTGATTTCTTCAACACATCAGGGGATGGTCTTCAAGCCATAATCCCAATGTCACCTATTCTAGATCATCCGTTAAAAGAAAACAGTGTCTAGCTTCAATGCTAACCTATATAAAGTGCTGGCCCAGAGCAGAAGAGGTCAGGAGTAACACAGTCTAACCCTGCCACCTAGTGTCAAGTTTAGGCTGCGCCACCACTCCACACCAGCAAGGTGTCTCACTAGCTCAGAGGTTTAGGTCTCAGGCACCGCTGTGGGCTCTGCAAGGCTGGCTACCATCCGCGCATGCCTTCTCCAGGCCTGATGGCGAGGCCGGCCGCCATCCACACGTGGCTTCTCCAGGCCTGATGGCACTCACACCTCCGGGAAAGCATGCAGCACACCGGACACTTCCAGCAGGAGCCCGTCCATGTGGCTGGACTTCTGCTAGGTGAGGCCATCTTCACAGCCACCCAGCAAAGCAGGCAGGCAAAGAGGCAATCTGAGGGTATCTAGAACAGGCCCTCAAGGCCCCAAGCATAGCCAGTGGGACAAAAGAGATGGGGGGAAAGAAATGATGTATTTCTTTCTCCATAGTAATATCATAATTTGTTTTTTTAGGTAGGAACTGCCAAAAAGTGTAACACTTGACTCGATTAAAGAAGTCACATTTTTAAGCAGGCAGGCCAAGAATTACTGTGTTGTAGTAACTATCTTAATTTTTTTTTTTTTTTTTCAAAGTACAGAGAATTGTTCCTCAAAGTTCAGGCGTATCATTTAGGTAACAGTAAGTCCTCATATATACCCAGCCTTCAGCACCCTTGTCACAATGCCACTGCCCTTGTGGGGACAGACAGTCCTGGGTCTTCACAGCAGACTACTACAAATGCTGAAGAACGATGACAACTCTGCATACCATCTTACAGTGGGGACGGCCCTGGAGGCCACCAAGCTGGGTGAAGTTCGTCAGTCACCAGAGGACGATCACCGTATGAGACCACCACAAAGTCAAAAGGGTCACACAAAGAGAAACATTCTGTGATGGTTACAAGGTGTGGGGAGAGGAAGGAGGGTAATCCACTAACTACAGGGCAGACACACTAACTTGGAGGAAAGGAAAGGTTTAAAAAAAAAAAAAAAAGTGTGGAAAAACGTCAAATATATACAAAGATTAAGAAACACGCTCACATCTTTGATAGAGAGGGAGAACGATGTGGAACAAAACTCAAAATCATTTGGAGAAAAAAAAAAAAGGTGGTGACCAGATTTGCTGGTCCGATAGAGCCTGGTAGAACCACTGAGCCTATGGCCCCTAGCTGCCCCTTCGGGTCTGGAATTGAACCCACACCTGTGGTTTCCAGCCAAACAAAATACAGGCATATGAGTTGAACATTTAACTCAAGTAGATACACTCCTTGGAGAGAACAATCATGGGACAAAGAAGGGCTGCTTATGCACAGGGAGATAGCTTAGGGGGCAGGAGTGTATGGAGGGATGGACACTGGGAAGAGGTAACTATGGGGAGGAAGTGGGAGGGGAGCTGTTGCATTGTGGTAAACTGTGATCAATGACATGAGACAAAGCACATGTGAACTGCTGTGTGGAAAGTGAATTTGCTCTGTAAATCTTCACCCAAATCACAATAAAAGGAAAAAAAAAAAAAAAAAAACGAAACACGCTTGCATCTCTCGCACGGCATCTCACAGCAACACGGTCACTGCGAGCAGCAGAGGGGCCGCCAGGAAAATGGGTTAGAATTCAAGTGAAGGATAAACAGGAATGACCGACTTGTTGATAATTCCTGTCGCATCCATGCATTTATTCAAGCCAACACAGCTTCTGCAGGCCTGCTAGGTGCCGGGTACGTGTGGGAGCTGGAGACAGGGCGTTAAGCCAGGAGGCGTCATCCCCACCTCTCACCGAGTTCATACACCAGTGAACCAGCTACCATTGCTCTGACCCTGACTCATGGCACCCCCCATGTATCAGAACACTGCTGTGCTGCATGGGGGCTGATTTCATGCAAGTACATCTCCAGGCCTTCCTTCCAAGGCACCTCTGGGTAGACTCCAACCACCAGCCTTCTGGCAAGCAGCTGAGCGCTTCACCATGTGCACCACAACTCCTCAACACCAGTAGGAAGGCAGAAAGTGACAAGCAGACACGGACAATGATTCCAAGCTGAGCATATGCAGCATACAGATCAAGGTCATGGGACAGAGGATGCCCCTGGGGGAAGGACAGGTACTTCAGATGGCCCCTGAGGTGGCAATATCTGATCCAGTGACATGTCAACACTGTGAAGGAGCCAGCCAAAGACAGAGGGAAACGCATTCTACCAAAATCAACAAGACAGATCCTGACACGGAACTAGCTTGGCTGGTCAAGGTCAAGACAGAGACAGCCAGTTTGCTTGGGCAGAGTTGACTAAAGGACAATGGAATGACATGAGGTCAGGAATTGCCACATGTCAAACATGCAGGCCTCCATCCATATCTGGAACAAAACAGCCTGAACATCTGCTTTATCAAGTCATCTTTTGATCCCGTCTCTACCTGTTGGATTTTCAAAATATACCATTTGAAAATTTCAGAAATCAAAGCGTCTCTCAAAGGTATAAACAAACTCACTGCCATCAAGTTAATTCTGATTCATAGCAAACCCCTTTAGGTTTCCGAGGTGGTAAATCTTTTACCAAGTAGATTGCCCAGTCTCCCTTCCATGCAGTGGCTGGTGGGTTTGAACCCCCAGTCTGCTGGTCAGCGGTCAAATGTCTCAGGCACTGTGCCACCAGAGCTCCTTTCTCAAAGCTGTCAGGACTTTGATTTGAACTTAATGCTAATGCATATTTTCCAAAAGTTACCATTCATAAAGGGCATGAATGCAAACAACGCAGACTCATTCTTTCCTTTAACTTCCAGCAAGGAGTGGTTTCTCAGGGAACAACCGAGATCATTCTCACTAACCAGGAAATTTAAGCAAAATGTGAGGCAACTCGACATTGCACCTACGTATAAATGATACCGTAAGTGTGCATTTTGGGGTCTTCCTCTTCAATGGAAAACCTGAACCACTGCTCCTGAGGGCCTTGGCGCTTCATTTTCTTCTCCAGATCCCAGTACAGTTCAATGCTGTGATGAGTCACCTTGCCCACAACAGGTGGAGGCGGCCTCGAGGGTGGCGTGATTTCTACAAAAGAACAATACAGTGTGTCAGGCACCGTTTCCATGAAGAAGAGGGGCTGTCTGCGTGCATTATGGCTGCTCAGCGAGCCACGGCTTCCCCGTACATCAGGGATACACAGGGTCCACCTTCCTGATGCCTGCAAAGCTGAAAGGAAGCAGAATTCCACTGGTACAGGAGCTGGCATGTTCTTCCACAAGCAGACGGGACCCCACCTATCAACACCGTGCTTCACGGACAGGCCCTCCTAGGGTCGGTCAACACGTCAGACTAGTCAGGCTGCTCTTTGAGCAGGTGAGCAGCAGTGTGCTGCTACCATCTTCCAGAAAATCAGCTGGTACAGATGCTAGCAACAAAACCAAGAGAGAGATGCTGCACCGGTTCCAGGGATCTGTAACCTACGTGACAAAGGGTTGGTATCAATTCCATATAAGCAGCTCCTACAAAGTGACAAGCAAAAGCCAGAAGGCTAATAACAAACCAGGCAAAGGTGAGTGACACACAAAACAGCAGACCCCATGGTCAACACAACCCTCAAGTGGTCACACAAATCCACTTAACTCCATATCCAGTCCGAGAACAAAGCAGGGAGTAGATACCCTCAGCGTGTCTGTGGTGGAGAAACCGGAGTGACGGTCTTTCGAGGAAGCAACAGGGCAGCATCTAAGTACAAATGGTCAGACTTTGTCTCTCATACTTCGGTCACGCTGTCAGAACGGTGCCCGGAGAAGGACATCATGCTTGGTAAAGCAGAGGCTCGGCAAAAAAGAGGAAGACCTCAACGAGACGGACTGACGCTGTGGCTGCAACAACCGGCTCCAGCCTAGCGATGGCGTGAGGGTGGCACAGGGCCGGGCGGTGCTTCTGTCTGTTCTAATTGGGTTTGCTGTGCGTCAAAGCCGACTCAATGGCACCTAACGCTGAGATCAAAAATACAAACGGTCAATCAGCAGGAAAATGACGAGAACGCTCACGCACTGTGAAGAACGAAACCAACGTCTCTCAACAATTTGTATAGAAACTGTTGAACGGGAACCCAAACCGTTGTAAGCCTTCACCGGAAACATGGTAGAATAATATTTTTAAACCAACATCACTCAACAACTTATGTAGCAATTGCTGAAGGGGAACCTAAACTGTTGTAAGCCTTTACTGAAAGCACAGTAAAATAATATTTTTAAAAGTTAGAAATATATATGCCCTTCTTTCCGGCCATCTTACTCCTGGGAATCTCTCCTGTAGAAATCAGAGCCCCATACACACAGGGACACACACACAAGGACATCGGCTGCTACCATTTTCATCGTAAGGGAATGGCCAAATAAACCATGACACATCCATACATGGAGTATTATGCAGCATTTTTTAAGATGAATTAATTCTATTCTAGGTGTTTTGAAAGGATTCCCATAAGGTGTTGAGTGAGAAATCAAGATCCACAAAAAATACATAATATCCCATCGTGTGTGTTGGTGGGAGGGAGAGCCCTGAAAAACGTTGGGGGGTGAAGGGGAGGGTACGTTGGAACCGAGTAGTTTAGCATGCAGTTGTTCTGTTTCAAGTTAGTTTTGCGTCCTCTGCCAGATTGTGAGTTCTCTGTGGGCTGGGACCATGAGAATGCCTTTCGAACCTCTAAGTCACTGAGGTACCACTTTGGTTTTTCAGGAAGAGGTCTCGTGCTTCCCAAGAACCAAAGTCCCCACATCCCAGCAGCTGACCCACCGCTCTCGGCAGATCCCAGGCCCACCTGCAGTGAAGCCCCCGTGGAGAAAAGCAGAGCGGCCTTGGTCTTGCCAAGCCACCCTAGAGAGTAGGAGCAGGGAGAACCCAACCCCCAATTTCTTTACTTTGAGGTCATAGAGATACACTGGGTGGCAGCCTCAAAGCTACTTTTCCTAATATTTAAAGAAAATGTGGCCGCTAGAATTAGACAAATTTGAATTTGAATTCAAACTTCAAGACTGAGTCAAAAATTCTTCAAACGGTTCATACCCACCAGCCACTCCTCGGAAGGAAGGTTGGGCAATCCTACTTCCGTAGTGATAACTGCCTCGGAAACCCAAGGAGGGGTCGCTATGAGTCGGGGCCGACTCGACGGCACATAACAACAACAACAACAACAACAACAGACACACGCCCTGGAGAGAATAATCGTGGGAGAAGGAAGGGCTGCTTATGCACAGGGAGATAGCTCAGGGTGCAGAAGAGTATGAAGGGATGGACACTGAGAGGAGGTAACTATGGGCAGGAAGTGGGAGGGGAGCTGCTGCATTGTAAATTTTGGTCAATGACATGAGACAAAGTATATGTGAACTGCTGTATGAAAAGTGAATTTACTCTGTAAATCTTCACCCAAATCCTAATTTAAAAAAAAAAAATTCTTCAAAGTGTTTTTGTGATTTAAAGCACACAAATAATGTACCTAAATAAATCATGGTATATTTTACACTGTGGAATCCCATATAGCAGCTAAAATAAACTGTATCTATAGGCATAGACATAGATAAATCTCAAAAATGTGTCAACACCACAGAGCACAAATGGATGTAACGCATTATTATACCACTGGCATACATTTTAGCACAAACCACACAACATTATCCAACATTCATACACACAGAGATGCAGCATGATGGGAGAGGACACATCACAAGAATGATGTTCCCTCAACAGAGTCAGGGACGAGGCTGAGGACAACGGGGCGGGAACAGTGCCTTATCAGATACTCACGGGGCTTCATTTTCAAAAAGGCGCTCTGGTGGCATAGCAGTTAAAGCACTGGGCTTCTAACTCAAAGCTCAGTGATTTGAACTTTCCAGCCACTCCACGGGAAGACGAGGAGGCAGTCTGCACCCATAACAGTTTACAGCCTTGCAAACTATGGGGCAGTTCTACCCAACCCTTAAGGAGTTGCTGGGTCAGAATCAATTTGATGACAGTGGGTTTGGGTTTTGGCCATTTTCAAAGACAGAGGGAGAAAGCAAGAGCATGAAGAGAGACAGATAGGAGGAAAAGGACAGTATGGAAGACGTATGGGCAAATGTTAACATGCCAAGCCTACATGGTGCATCTGGGTGCACCATTTACCTGCAGTGATTCTGTTATACTTGAAACATTCTTCTTTAAAGTAATAATAAAAATAAACACTAGCACTGCTCTTAACATGCCACAGACTGCCAGAAAACGGACACGTCTGTCTTGGGAGACATACAGGCAAAACAACCTTGGTAAGACTTCATCTCAAGTCCTCTGGACATGTTCTCAGGAGGGACCAGTCTCTGGAGGAGGTCATCATGCTTGGTAAAGCAGAGGGTCAGCGACAAAGAGGAAGACCATGAATGAGACGGACTGACGCCGTGGCCGTGGTGATGGGCTCAGACACAGCAGCGACTGTGAGGCTGGCACACACTGGCTCGCATTTCCTTCTGTTGTACACAGGGTCACTGCGAGTCAGAGGTGACTCAGTGGCAGCTAGTAGCTCTTACAGGGTCATGGTATTCTCAGAGAAGTCTAATGTCCTAAATACCAATTAACCCATGTGGAAGGGGAGCAGTGAGCACCTACTATGTGCCAGACACAGGCCCTGCAGCTGAGTCAGCAAATCTGGCCCGTGGATGGAATGATGACTCAACCTCACACAGCGACACCATTTCTGGTGCTGAACAATCCCCCTCTCCCCCCGCTGCCAAAAACCCTTTAAAGCCGTTCAAAGACCAGGACTAGTGGACTGCTACAGATCACTCCTCACATCACCAAGAGCCAGGCAGGACTTCTGCTCCAAAGATACCTGGCTGAGAATCACACCAGAAATGAGGGCAGACAGCCTAAGTTCATGTCTAATTTCAGAGGAGACAAAAATGTTCATCGTAGATTTACACGGGGAATGAGAAGCTAGCACTCCCAGGTGTATACAAGAATTTCTCATGCCTTGCTCTTTACTAAGCATCCCTGGTAGCACAATGGTTAAGCACTCAACTTTTAACCAAAAGGTCGGCAGTTTGAACACACCAAAGGACTAATGAACCACACGAATCTCAGCCTCCACTACCTGAGACCAAAGGAACTAGATGGTGCCCAGCTACTACTACCAACCAACTCTGATTGAGATCACAATAGGACCTGGATAGATTTGGAGAAAAATGTGGAACAAAACTCAAAATTGTAAAAAAAAAAAAAAAAAGACTTACTCATCTGATAGAGACTGGTGGAACCCTTAAGACTATGGTCCTCAGCCACCCTTCAAACCTGGAGCTGAACTCACCCCCATGAATCAACTTTCAGCCCAACAACAGGCCTATAAGGTGAACAATAACACACCTTAGAACCACTAACCATGTGGGATCAAGGGGACAGCATTCTCCCAAAAACACAGCTCAGAAGGCAGGACAAGGGGCAGGAAAGACAGACAAATGGAAACAGCACAGAGAGGAAGTAGGAAAAGTGCTTTACATTGTGGGGATTGCAATCAACGTCACAAAACGAGTATAAATTATTGAATGGAAAATCAATTTGCTCTGTAAACTCTCACCAAACCACAAGAAGTTGAAAGAAAAAGGTGTCCCAAGAAATTACAGAGAAGAGCAACACCACAGCTATGCGGATCTACCTCCAAAGGCCGATGGTATGACATTATGCACATGCCATGCACCATCAACACTTTCTGCAAGCAAGTTCTATGCAAATCTGACCAAATGTTTGTTGTATGCCCTTACTGCCACTTGTGAAGTAGAAAATCGTATGAACAGGAAGTAATGGGGAGCTCCACACACTGTCACCATTCAGTCTATGTGGTTACTCAGAAACCTGGACTCAAAAGCTAGCCCTTCCAAACATAGATACAAACACGAAATACTATGAAGGCAAGGAAACCACTAGGCACTATCGGGCCTTGGCATCTCAGAGTTCTTTCTAGATGTATTTTCACAGTACAATACAATACAACCCCCTAAGAGGAAAGTCAAAATAAGGGAAGCAAGGCTCACTCAGTATCTAGTGATAAAGCTGTTAACCGTTATTTAAAAGCTATAGATGCAACTGATAAGCTACAGAGAGAA
>NW_006921625.1:7274194-7283717 GCF_000298275.1 Orycteropus afer afer
TTAAAGCATTGGGCTGCTAACCAGAAGGTCAGAAGGTCAGAGGGTCACCCACCAGCCACTCTTTGGGAGAAAGATGAGGCAGTCCTGCTACCATAAAGATTCACAGCCTGGGAAACCCGGTCCTACAGGGTCTCCATGAGTCCGAATCAACTTCACAGCAGCGGGTTCGATTGGTTTTTGCTAATTGTGGTATTAAGGTTGTGTGTCAATTTAGCTGGGCCGGGACTTTGAGTAGCTTGATGGCTGGATGCAGTTATTCCCCACGATGACAGTGGATGTGGTATAATCCCCTCCATGGTGGAATCTGATGTGAGTACCCAAGTAGTTGCCTTAGGGGTGTGGCCTGCTTCCAGTGTATATGGGGCAGCTTTCAGGAAGGGCTCAAGCTTCTTGGCGTATTTGGAGAAGCAGTGGGCCTGCCGTTCTGTTGGCCAATCTTGGGAGTGTTCCTGGACTTGAATCAGTGGCCTTGCCAATCTTGGGGTTGTGCCATTTTACCTGCCAACCTTAGGCTCATCAGCCTCAGCAGCCAGCAGCTGCGTGAGTCAGAAAAAAGCCTTTAGCTTACTCCAGTGGGCCTGCAATGAGAGGCAGAGCCAAAGCCCAAGGTCGAGGGGCCTCTACCCAGTCCCTACAGCTGGTACTCTGAACTTGGACTTCAGGCGTCCTGAACTGTGAGAGTCAATTCCTGTTTGTCAAAGCCATCCACTCGTGGTATTTCAGTTACAGCAGCACAAGAGAACTGAGACACTAAGCTCACAGCTCATACATCAAAATCAGAACCAAGACCAAAATGCAGTATCTCCTGGAGACCCGGGAACAGCTGGTTCTGTCCCGGCTCAGCAGTAAAGTGGGCATGAATAAGGACCCCTGTCCTGCCTCCCTCCCCGTGTCACTGCAAAGAAAACAGGACCATAAATACTGAAAAGTGATTTGAAGTCCATAAGGGGCTCAATGCACCTAAGGCAGTGGAAATGCATTTGCAAACAGCACAATGCCACCTCTTTTACACTTTTGCTTCAGAGAAACCCGGTCTGGAGCTCTGGTGGGTAATTGTAGTAGACAAAGCAGGAAACGAGTTTCCACGCTATTTCTTTCACTTAATTACAGTAGTCCATCCCCTCCCCCCCGCCCTTTAGGCCCCAGGATACTTCCAAGAGCCCCAGTAGATGCCTGAAACCGTGGATAGGACTGAACCCTGTATACCCACACTACATTCCTTCCTATACATGTATACCTGTGATAGAGTTTAATTTATAAGTTAGGCAGAGTAAGAGATTAACAACAATAGCTAATAAAATAGAACAATTATTTAGCAAACTAAGGGTTACTTGAACACAAGCACTGTGCTTCCACAACAGTCGATCTGACGACCCAGAAGGCCACTCAGTGACTAACAGGCAAGCAACCTCTACAGCGTGGACACTGGACAAAGGGATGAGTCACATCTGGGGCAGGACAGTGAAAGCTTCCATCAAGCTACTCAGAATGGTGCACAATTTAAAGCTTATGAACTGTTAACTTCTGGAATTTTCCATGTACTATTTTTCAGACTATGGTGGACCACATTCAGTAACTGAAACCACGGATAAGGGGAGACTGACTACTGCAGGAAAGCTGTAATTATTGCAGGATCTCTCTTATCAAGGCACCACACGACATCTATCAGCAGTGTCTCTGAACCTCTCAACAGCCCCGAGTGCTCTCAGCTTGCAGCTGTGAGGCAAGACACAAAAGCCAAGGCTCGAAGACATAAAGTAGCAGCTCAAGGACACACAACTGGGAAGTGGGGAGCCAGGCTTTCAAGCCAGCTCTTCAGCTCCCCAGTCTGGGCTCCTTCCACTAGTCACTAATGCTATGATGGCCCAGGGCTTCTCCATGGAACCATGTAACACATCTCTGCGAAATGACAGTCTTTGACAATCAGTATGAAAAGTCAAGTTGTTCTATGTTTTTGACACCAAATATGGCACTAGAGTTTACAATATATTTGTGGTAGTTAAGGTTATGTGTCAACTTGGCTGGGCCTGGTTTTGAGTGGCTGGGCAGCTGATTGTAGTCATTCCCCATCATGAGATTGGTAATCAACTCCATGGTGCAATCTACTGGAACAGCTGAGTAGCTGCCTTAGGCACATGGTCTGCTTGCAGCATGTAAGGAGAAGTTTTGAGACAGGTCTCTGCAGCTTTGGGGCATGCATGGACCCTGCACATAGCCAAGTTTTCCATTTAGCAGCCCACCATGTTTCCTGCCAATCTTGAGACTATCTCTGCACTTGAACTAGTGGCCAGCTATGTTATTTGGTAACATTGGGACTGTGCCATTTTAATTGTTGACCGTGGGCTTGTCAGCCTCAGCAGCTGCCTGAATGAAGAGATGCCTCCAGCTCCAGTGGCCAGGAGCTGGAGGCAGAGCTGAAGCCCAAGGTTGAGGGGCTTTCACCCAGCCCCTAGAGCTGGCACTTTGAACTTGGACTTCTAAGCCTCCTAAACTGTAAGATGATAAACTCCTGTTCGTTAAAGCAACTCCCCTGCAGTATGCCTGTTAAAGCAGCATGAAGTAACCAATATATATATTCAAAGATGATAGGACACTGTAACAGCAGCAATGGAGAAATGTTCAAAAAACATCCCATGAGCTCACATACTTTCCTAAGCACATCTACCAGTAAAGGATTGAAAAAAAAAAAAAAACCTCACTGCCATCGAGTGAATCCTGAACTCATAACAATCCCCTTTGGGTTTCTGAGGTGGTAAATCTTTATGGAAGTAGATTGCCTAGCCTTCCTTCCATGGAGTGGCTGGTGGGTTTGATCTGCCAACCTTCCAGTTAAGCAGTCAAATGCCTTAGGCACTATGCCACCTGAGCTCCTTCCAGTGAAGGCTATGACCTAGTAATTGAGCAGAAGATACCGGATGCCTGTTAAATACACTCAACCTCCCTGCCAACCAAGATAATGCAGAGAAATGATGAGATGCCATTTCACACCCATCACATTTGCTGAGATGGGCACATGCTAAGGGCAGACAAGAGGAACCATGGGGACACTCCCAAACTGCCAGCCAAAGCGTAACCCGGAAAGCTCCTTGGAGAGCAACTTTGGCAAAGCTCAGTAAAGCACAGGATGCCGACCCCTGCCATACAGCAATCCCACATCTAACTGTACCCCTTCACGTTCACAGCAGCATTGTATTTGGGAAAAACTGAAAACAACCTAACTCGCCAGGATGAGAAGATTGGATGGAGTATGAAAAACTCGAGTGGTATACAGCAGTTAAGATTAAAGTTAAAATTAAGGGGGGCCGTCTTCAGGGAAGAAGAAGAGCGCCCATACTCCAACATCAAGATCCGGCATTCCATATAGCCTTCAGCTTGTTTCATTTCCCCCATCTCAGCTTTCCAGGTGCCTTCAGACACTCTCAGCTGATCGCCAAGTCAGCCACTGGGGCAGGAAGAACATGCTACTGTGCCCATTCCACAGAATACCCGACTATTTAATAAAAAAGCAAAATACTACATATGCTTGGATGTATTTCTATCCCTAGTATTGTCTTCTCCTACTCCCAAGTAAATGGGTATCTAGGTTACCCATACTTGAGAATTAATCTTCCTTTCCAACCTAGTCCTGGAACAATGGCTCCCACCAAGAAGGGTGGCAAGAGGGGCCATTCTTCTATCAATGAAGTGGTGACAAGAAAGGACATCATCAACATTCACATCACAACATTCCCAAGTGCATCCACAGAGTGGGCTTCAGGAAGCATGCCCCTCAAGTACTCCAGGAGACCCAGACATGTGCCATGAAAGAGATGGGAAAAGCAGATGTGCGTGTGGATGCCAGGGTCAGCAAAGCTGTTTGAGCCAAAGGAAAGCCCCTTATTGCATCCATGTACCACTGTCTAGAAAACATAGTAGGGATGAAGAGTCACCAAACCAGCTCTACATATTGGTTACCTACGTGACTGTCACCACTTTCAAACACCTGCATCTAGTCAATGAGGATGAAAATTAACAGCTGATTACCAAAGTTATAAAACTGGAAACAATTCTTAAAATGTTGTATAAGTTGTTTTCATTTCAAATTCATGAATCCATGTGAGTTCGCCATCTTTAATATTTCCTATGTCCCAATGATATTTTAAATTCAACTAGAGACTAAAGTCCTCGAAGGGTGTGAGCTGTGACTCATTCACTCATGATCAGAGCTACTCACTGTTTGACTTGACCCAACATCATTCATACATCCACGAGATTCTGCTTTCTAACACCTTAAAATATGCTCTTATTAACTCTAACAGATAAGTAGTGCCTTATCCTTAACGTAACTTCACACACAACATAATGTGCCACATTTATCCTACAGCTGTCAATGCTGGTCGTCAGGCAGACTGCACATCTCCTAGTGAGGGGATGCAAAAAATGACAGTAACTCATCTCAAATATGCAAGGGGAGGTTCCAAGGTGTTGTGCCTTTAAATCATTACATCAGCCCATTTTCCTTGTTCCAAGTGCATTATCGAATAGGACGTGACATTTGCTTTCTGGCCCCGAGGTTTGTCATTAGCCCTCCAAGGAGCCCTGTGAAAACTCTCAGTCCAACTAGCAACATGAGTCAGTTCCATTATAAACCTCTCTTATCCATACTCACATGCACAATGGAATGATGCATAGAGAGACAAAAATCTTTGAAACACTACAGTTTCTGGCCCATTATGAAGTATAAAGAATGCTTGTATCAGAGACCATCTTAAATTTCCCTCAACTGTGGTTTTCTCACTCTATTCCCCATCTTGCCAATACCCTTTTTTCCAGCCATACTCTTTCTTTCTTTGTCAGTACTAATGAACGCTACTATGTGGTGAAGCAAAGAGGTCACTTTGCGGACTCAAGTGCACT
Organism: Orycteropus afer afer; assembly: GCF_000298275.1. Classification (NCBI taxonomy): domain Eukaryota; kingdom Metazoa; phylum Chordata; class Mammalia; order Tubulidentata; family Orycteropodidae; genus Orycteropus; species Orycteropus afer. The sequence goes on from NW_006921625.1 coordinate 7,279,091, forward strand.
TGACCCAAGCCATGGTATTTTCCAGCACCTTACATGCACATGAAAGCTGGACATTGAATAAGGAAGACCACAGAATAATTGGTGCCTTTGAATTACGATGTTGGCAGAGAATACTGAATATACTGTGGACTGCCAGAAGAACAAACGTATCTGCTTTGGAAGCAGTACAGCCAGAATGCCCCTTAGAAGCAAGAATGGCAAGACTTGCTCTCACATACTTCGGACATGTTCTCAGGAGAGACCAGTCCCTGGAAAAGGACATTGTATCTGGTAAAGCAGAGAATCAGCAAAAACGAGAGACCCTCCATGAGACAGATTAACACAGAGGCTGCAACAATGGTCTCAAATGTAGTTATGATTGTGAGGATGGCACGGGACCAGGCAGTGTTATGGTCTGTTGCACACAGTCACTCTGAGTCAGAACCAACCTGACAGCACCTACAACAGCAACTATGTGGGCAGGACTCTACTAAGTACTGAGACTAGAACAAGACACACAGGTTTGCCCTGAGTCCACAGTCTTAATGGAGAGAGACATTAAGCAAAGAGACCAAAGAAAATCATCACAATTGTGATCATTGCTCTACAGGAAAAAGAGGTGCTAAGGAACATTTGGGGAGCTCTGGTGGCATAGCCCCCAAGGCATTTGACTGCGAACTAGAAGGCTGGAGGTTCAAACCCACCAGCCACTCCTCAGTAGGAAGGCTGGGTAATCTACCTACATAGTGATACTGCCTCAGAAACCCAAGGAGGGGTTGGCTCTGAGTCACACCTGACTCAACCACAGTGAGTCTGGTTTTTTTGGTTAAGAAACATCTGAGCTCAGGTCTTAAGGACACAGGCTAGAAAAGCCAGTGAAGAACATTATAGCAAAAAAAAAAAAAAAGACTTACCTTACCTTTCCATTGAAATTGATAGTCACTTGTGCTGCAAGCTTGTCTCAGCAAAGCCAAACCTAAAAATGAATCAGTTTGATGGCAATAGAGTAGTCCAACTAAATATCAAACACTCTGGGGAAAACAATTCAACCCTTGTCATCCACATATGCGATCACTAGGAATGTTTGTGGGCTAATTTGTTAGAGTTTGACCTACAGCTGCCTGGGAGAAGATGGTTGGCCCAGCAGTGCCCAGGCTTTCCCACCAAGTACAGGGCTTCAGGTACATCTGTGGCCATTTGCCAAGCTTGTGAGGCCACCTGTACAAACACATGGTGTTTAAAGTCCCAAGGTCACTGTTCTTTATTCTGCTGCATCTAAACAGAATAAATCAGATCAAGTAGAAAAGCAATTGTTGAGAGTAGCACAAGTTCTGAAGAACCTCAAGGTAGGTTTTGCTATTCTGAACCCCCATGTAAAGGCTTCAAGTGGAAAAACTAAATGACACCCAAGCAGAATAGAGGTTTTCGCCCCTCATGTCCAACCTGATCAGTTTGCTTGCTGATAACGGTCACTTGAACCCCAGGCATCATTTCTGCCCTTTGGCCATCATTTGAGTGTCCACCATGGAGAAGTTCCTTGCTCAGTTATCACTGCATCTCCCTTAGTCAAGGCCTCTCTTTCTGAAGTAAAAACAGTCATGCAGAGCTTCCTAAAATCAAGGCCAGGTGTTGAAATTGGAGGTTAAGACCAAGCCATCAATCTGGGAGGAATGGTTGCCCCTATTAGTGAGAAATACGTTGATATGTCTACAAAATCCAAGACAGAAGCTGAGCAAGGCTATGTGGGAGATTCTGCAAAAGCACTGATTTTCCACCCTCAGTGGAAATTCTTCAACAAGGATCATCAAAAAATGCTTCATGAATAGCCCAAAAATCCAGTGCTAATTTATTAATGAAAATATTGTCATTTTCGGTGTTTATATCAACACATAATATTTCCCACATACTGTGCCTCTTCCAAATAGGGTTCCTTCATAATTTATAACCATGGCCCTGCTTCTCCAACAGCTTTCTCCAATGATTTGTAGTAAAAAAGAATAAACAGGAGGGTTGGATGAACTGACCATACAAAAACAAACGTTAGGCCATAAATCTCCCCAGGTTCATTCCTTCTAAAGAGGTTACCCAGAGTTTACACTGAGAAATAAATTGTCTGCTTGCAGCCAGGATGGAAAGAACCAGGGTCATAACTCTGGAATCAATTATAAATAATGGTCATTGTTCTCTGCATTTATCAGAATAATGTCTGTATAAGAAATCTCTTGCTTCTACAATGGGACTGCTGTCATCTTCATCTGCTTCTTGGTTCCAAGCAAATTTTAATGACAAAGATTTGTGTCCAGAGCCTTCCTTGCAAACAGTAACTAAACCTGTTCAGTGAACAATATTCAAAGGCAGTTGCTATATTATAGTTGCCTTTCCCAAAAGTCTCTCTCCTCCCATGTGTAAGAAATGGTTTGAAAATAGCTGTTCTTGAGTTCTGGCAAGATGGCAGAATAGGCAGACAAGCTAAACAGACCCTTTGCAACAAAGCAATGAGAAAACAATTGAAACTGATATAGATGACAATCCTGGCACCCTGAGCTTTGAAGGGAAGGAAAAAGATGTGGATTAAACACCAACTAGAAGAACCTGAATGAAACCAGTGAGTAAGGAGATAAATGGAGCTGTGGAGTGCTGGCTGTCTGAGGCACAGCCATTTGAATATACACAAATGAGGTCCTGATCTAGACAGTGACCTACATGGGTTCCACTTGCCAAGGACAGCACGGGCAACTGCACTAGTGTGACAACAAGGAAGGTGCGACAGTCCCCTTATTACTATTATAACCCACACACTCTTGGTGAACAGAGGTGTAGTCGTCCCCTGCCCTCCGCCTACCTTCTTGACCAGCAGCAATTTGCTCCTGGTCTGTGCCCTGAAAGAGCCTGGGTGCTGTGCTCACCCCCACAGTTTTGTTTCTCTTTGTTGTTGTTCTTTTTTCTCTTTCTCCTTTTTTCCCTGTTTATTTTTCCTCTTTCCTTTTTCTTCCCTTTTTCCTTTCTTTTGCTTCTTTCCATTCCTTGGTTTCCCTTTTGTAAGTTTTCCATTTTTTAATATTCTTGCACTTTTCTTTCCCCCCTCCTCAGATATTGTGAGTTTCTTTTCTTTTTCTCATCGTTTTTGTCTTTTATAAATATATTTTTTTAATTTCTCTTCTCATTTATTGCATTTGATGGCATTTGTTGCTGTTTGTTTATGCGCTTTAAGCTTTTTGTTCTCTTGTTTTTATTATTATTTTTAATCTAACTGTGTGGAAGACAACCACCATTCCTACACAACCCAACCATACCTGCACCTCCTGCAGCTCCACCCACTGAGTGAGGGCCACCACTTGTTTTTTTTTTTTTTTTTTTTTTTTTTTTTTACCAATTGACCAACAATAAATGGCAGCCAATACCAGCTCAACTCATCTTCATCTGCCCTTTAGATAACAGAGAACTGTGCACACACTCTCGTTCTCTATCACACCCACCAGGAGATAGGTGGTGAGTGCCTAAGCACTAACAACTAGTGAATAGAGGAGCACAGTACCCTGGCTCACACAGATATGTCAAAACAAATTAAAGGGTGGAAAAAAAATAAAATCTTGGGCAAATCACACCACCATGCAGCCACAAATTAAACATAAATACACCACCACCACAATGTCTTGGAGACAAAAGACCATCACAGTCCACACAAAAAAGAGAAAGTATCAGAAACAAGGGACCAGGATACAAACACAGAAAACATCCCTGAGGAAGCAGCAGCATTGGCACTCCCTGATAAGGAATTCAAAAGAATTATATTCAGGTACCTTCAATGGATTGAGAGACAGATCAAGGAAAACACAGACAAAATTAAGGAAAACAGAGAAAAACAACTCTAGAACAATTTAGGAAAACAATATAAGAACAAATTGACAAAAAAATGAGAAATGATAAAAAAGCAAATAGAAATCCAGAAGACTAATACTAAAATTTCAGGAATAAATAACACATTGAAAGGCAAAGAAGTAGAACCCAATCAATGGAATACAGAATTAATGAGATTGAAGATAAATACCTCAATACTACTTTGTTAAGGGATAAATCAGAAAAAAAGATCAAAACAAAATGAAGAAAGCCTTAGATTCATATGGGTTGCCATCAAGAGGAATAACCTATGTGTAATCAGAATTCCAGAACAGGAAGAGACAAAACCACAGAGAAAATGGCCAACGATTTGTTGGAAGAGAATTTCCATAATATGATGAAAGACAAGAACATATCCTTTCAGGAAGTTCAATGAACCTCAAAAAGGATAAACCCCAAAAGAAAATCACCAAGACATATCATAATCAAACTCACCAAAACCAAAGACAAAGCAAGAATCCTGAAAGTAGCTTGGGAAACACAAAAAGTTACCTACAAAGGACAACCAGTAAGACTAAGCTCTAATTTCTCAACAGAAACTACGTAGGTGAGAAGGCAATGGGATGATATATATAAAGTATATAATGCTCTGAAAGAAATTTCCAACTAAGAATATGATGGTGAAATTAGGACATTTCCAGATAAGCAGCTATTAAGGGAATTTGTTAAAACCAGACCAACCTTACAGGAGATGCTAAAGGGAGTCCTTTGGACAGAGAACCAACAACAGCAAACAACGGTGATTAACATA
>NW_006921625.1:7287287-7288612 GCF_000298275.1 Orycteropus afer afer
GACAAGAGTCATTCTGCAGTGGACAAACGCAACCTCAGCCAGGAGGCCAATGTCAAAATCAACAGCGATGATTGTATGTCCTTCACTAAGATGGGATGAGAATGACACTTCATCTCCATGGTCTTTGCCAGAATCCATACCCCTCATCTAATTGTGAAAAACATAGCAAATGAGTCCCAGTTGAAGGGCATTCTATGGACTACAGACTGATCAGTATAACTCAAAACCCCGAGGGTCAACAAAAACCAGCGAAGTCTCAATGTCATGACCAAGAAGACCCTAAGGGGACATCATAACTAGATGGCATTCTGGATGAAATTGTGCCACATGAAAAGGACATTAGGCAAAAGCTAAGGAAATATGAAGATTCCAGATTTTAATGAATAGTAACGTACCACTATTGGTTCATTCATTTTAACAAACACACCCTACTCATGGTACGATGTTCCCAACAGCATAAGGTGGGCACAGGCTATGTGAGAACTCTCTATCTTCACAATTTTGCTGTACATCTAAAACCTCTCCAAGAAGAAACTACTTTATAAACCACACTATCAACATGGAAGGAAACAATGAACTGTAACAAGGAGGAAACTCAACCAACAGAATGAAGAGACATCTTTAAAGATTAAAGGAAAATGCATCAACTTAGAATTCTTTGCCTGTGAAAATCATTTTTAAAAAGCTTTCCAGACAAGCAAAAACTGAGAGAATCCATCACCAGTAGAACTCACCTGTAAGAAATGTGAAATGAGGTTACTAAGGCAGAAGGGAAATCATAGGAGATGAAAATCTAAATCCACATAAGGAATAAAAGGCACTAAGACACATTTAGGAACTGATCTCACTCATAACCCAAGGACTGTCTACTACAGACACGGCACCTCCACAGGTAGGAGGCCACCTGCTAGGAGTAGCAGAGGCCAGGACCTAAGCCCATCTGTCAGCCTCTGAGGCTTTTAACTACCAAGCCCTGCTGGACCTGAAGATGGGTTCTCTAGAAAATTAAGAACTAAAAGCCACAACCAAGAGGTACTCTGGTGCTGGCTATCAATGCCAACCACTCGGAAAGACATCAGAATTGGAGATCCTGGACAGAGTGGGAGGAAAATACAGAACAAAATTCAAAAATGACCAGAATTACTGGTCAGACAGACTGGTGAAACCCCCGCGATTACGGCCCCTGGTTAGCCTTCAGGCCTGGAACTGGACTCACTCACGTGGACTAGCTTTCAGCCAAACAACAGAAAGGCCTATCAGTGGTATACCTATTCCAGGGAGACACATCCCTTAAAACAGTCAACCGTCAGAGAACAGAAGGGCAG